>NW_026555554.1:0-60736 GCF_029017545.1 Prosopis cineraria | reverse complement strand
CGGATATTAGGGTAAATGTGTTTAACTCTTAATTAGCACCCTCATCAGCCTAAGCCTACAAATGTACAAATCTGGCATCGGATTTGTGAGTTGGGAAAAAAAAAAACAAATAACTCACCAGGGAAATAAACAGTTGTTCAAAAAGCTCAGAAGGCTGGATATCCTCAAAAGCATTCAGGATGCCCTCCCTACAAATTAATGTCAAAAGCCATTTAAATGAGATGAGTTAAAGAAAAAAAAATTGTTAGTAATACCAAGTTGGTTATCTAATATTTAAACTCACACTGCCAAATCCTCATCAAATAGAGGTGCCTGTTTAACAGCTGGCACTGGTTTAGCTGCTTCCCACAATTCACGCCACACAATTACCTGCCATTAACATCTAATGAGTTCAGAGAAGGTTTATGAAATGACAGGAGTATAAAGTAACCGTAATTGCTAATGCCTTTTGTATAAAGCCAAGATAGATTATCTTAACAGATGCTAAAGGTCCATTGAAATAAACAATAGACCACGAAATTGTGTTGCAGAAATTAAATGATGGGGCAAACTATACTACACCTTCTTTTTGCATCCGCAGACTTAGAGAACCTCTGTTAGACAATGAGTCACTACTATCCAAACATTCTTGAGCCTCCGCACTTGGCTCCCTTTCTTTCCAATCAGGAGGAGAATACCATCTCACAAAATCTTCCATAATACAGCCCGGATTTGCGGCCTAAAAAATGATATTAAGTAGAACTTACTCAGATAGGATATTCAACACATTCAAAATAGTTACGAGCATTCAGAGTATTGGCAAGAAAAAGTCCTATTCAAGGGCGAACTTGACCTTGAAAGCCTGCATATCAGAGAGGAGTTGAGAACATGCAGCACCAACACTGACCACAAAACAATAGAAAAAATGTCAAGCACTGCCAAATTGATACCAATCACGAGAGAAGAAAAGCTATTGCATCATAACTACAATGAAATCTAAGTTAGCATTTGTTTACTAGTCAAACGAGCTCAAAATGAAACTTGTCCATATTTTAAGAGACAGCACATGATCATTGATAAATTATAAAATAACATTTTCATGCCAAAAATTTGTCAATATGATCTGTTGATGAACTACTCCCAGCAGTTCATTTCTTACAACCAACAGAAAAACATACAAAAGTGGACATCTACTGGTTGAGATTTTGGTTTTATTGCTTAAAATATAAGGCAAACATAAACAAGCCAAATTCCTTCACGAGACTTCTTGATCATATCATTCTGTGTCCATAATAACTGATTTTTGTTGCTTTTGTAAGGTTACAAAAATAAGGGAGTTTTGAGATGCATTAAACATTAGGGAACAAAAAAGAAAGGACAACACAATCAATATTGGAAAAGAAATATTTGGAGCTAGCTCCTTCTAAAGCATGCAAACTAGATCCCTTTAAATCCTAATGCACTAGACATCACCATCAAAGAATGCTACATCACAGAAGACAGAATAAATGCATAAATTCTATGCATTCAATCCAATTGCATATTCTAAATTAGCCTACTCTCAAATTATTATAAACTAAAAATTTCAAGTCACATTTACTAAACCACAACAGCTGACTGATCTATAAAACATCATCATACGATTACGATTCACCACTCGATCAAGAGAACATAATGCAACTTTGTAATGCTTTTCTCAATCATGGAGGGAGATTTATTTATATATATATATGTCAAGCTTACAGCAAAAAGAGGGATAAACATAAAGAATCATATGATACCAAACATCATCAACATTTGAGGAAATTTCTATCCATTTTGAGCCAAGTCTTCTTATAAGGAAAGGGTAATGATGAAGTCATTCTAAGAAAAGTCTTATGGCCCAATAAATGAATATACAAATACAGAGCGAGAGAGAGAGAGAGAGAGAGAGAGAGAGAGAACTCAGTTAACAGTTACTGAATAATTAATTTATTTGTAGTTAAATAGACAGTGCCGACCAATTACTGCCTCCAAACAAAGCAAACAAAAATTTCATCAAATAGACAATAAATAACTCCCAGCCATTAGTTCAACCCGAAAGCAAGATGAATTTGCATATTTATCAGAAAATGTGTGTGACTTACATCAGTGGATGGAGCTGAACAACTAAGGGGGTTGTTCCCAATTATATATACATACACAGAAATACGAACATATAGATAAGTAAAATAAACAAAAATAACTTTAGATCTCAAGTTAACTAACAGATTAAATGTATCTCAAATATTGGACAGACCTTCTTGTCTGCAGCAGAAACTCCTCTGTTTCTTCAATCAGATCTTCTGTAAGCAGGGGTCCTTCCTACATGTAAAAGTCTCAGGAATCTCAGTAATAGGAGCAAGTTTAAGTAGTACTGTTCTGAACATGTAGTGATCAAACCTGGGTAACAGGAGAATAAACAGGCTCGCCAGTTTCCAACAATACCAGATCTCCAGCAGGACACTCAGCGCCAAGTCGAGCAACAAACTGCCCAGTACTTAATCTAGCATACTGGTCTGGACTTGAAGTAATGCTCTCACTATAACCAACTAACTCATCAATATTTGAACCAGCTTTTAGTAACACACAGTCCATAGATTCAGTGGCAGTAACACGGTGCCTTTCCGGGAGATACAACAATTTATTACTTGTAGTTGTTGATGTAGGAGGCATGACTTCAAATCTGGAATCTCATTCAAGGGGACTCTAGGTAAATATTGCTCCTCAGACCAAAGTTTTCTCAGCTGCATAAGTTACATATCACATAAATATATATCAAAACATTCTTTTTCATTCGGAAATAAATAAGGAATTTCAGGTAGAAAGCTGGTAGCATAACTGCATCCTATTTCAATTCAAGTCAAAAATTCTCAACCAGGTCAAGAAGTTCCTATAGGAAACCTTTCTTTTCATTTTCACGGACAAGGAGGTATATATAAAAACAAAAGGTAAAACAACAAAACAAGTTAAATAACATTGAAAAGTTTTAGAGGAAGTCTCAGATGCCCACAATATATTTTATATCCTCACTTCTTTAGTACCAGGGAAGGAAGGAAAGAAGGAGGAAGGAAGGAGGGAATAGATGAAGCAAACTTTATTAGACCTAAGTCAACGGGTAATAAGTTTAGCAAATCACAAGAAAAATACTACTCCCTTCCATAGGATACTCCAACCCAACCGTTATCTATGACCAGTTTTTTAACAGGAAATTAATTATATTGCTCAGAATGGCATCATGTGGTCTTGCATGAAGATGCTTATCTGCTTGAGATGATGGGTTCCATTATAAGGTATTTTGTAAAGCCTCAAAGGAACATGTACTTAATGCAAAATCCAACAGCTTACAAATAAGAGAAAATGACCAAGAGGGTAAACTAAATCTTCAGTCCTAGATTGATATCAATTTTTCATAAAAAAATAGGAAATGAGCAATTTTAGTTAAAACATACTTCAACAACAACTTTGCACCAAAACAGAGCCATTTCTCGAAGGTTCTTAAAGTTTCCAATGACTTCAGCAAGCTTGACAATGAGGCTTTCAGGAGGAGCACCATGAATATCTCTTGGAAAGGATGATACGTCAGTTTCCTCAGAACCATAGCTGATCTTCCTTTCAAAAAATCCCCCCTCTGCAAATAACTTGCAAGAATTACAATAGAAGCGAAAGATCATACAGGACAATGCATTAAAAAAAATGACATATACTGGTAGTTCTGCTTAGTAATTAGCCTACCCAAGGATATCACTGGTGCCTAGTGGTTAATTGAGCTGTCTTCGCTAAGATCTTTCTATGTTGGCCCCTTGCCTACCCCTTTTGGATCCTAAGCATTCCATTGGCACCCTTACCAGTATTCATGGACTTGGAGTAGACTATTTTTACTACCATCTTTTGTTTATCAAACAAATATATAAATAAGAGAGAGTATATCACTGGTGTAATTTTATCATCAGCAAGGAACCTTAAAATTCACATGCCTGGATCAAATAGAGAATTAATCAAACAAAGAACTTTCTCATCATCACTGAAGTTGAGTCTGTCCTCCTTTTCACGCAAAACTAATGCCTTCACTGCAGAGAGCCTTAAGCCTGCCCTATCATGAACAGGTGAAGAACCTCCTCTTGAAGCTATAAAATCTTTCATTGACTTTGTTTTGCCTCCAGCCCTGGACAAAAGGTCCAAATATTTAAGAGGATAGGCTAGTTGCATCATATTCTGAAAACCCTCATGAATGACTAAAACAAACCTCCTAAAACTTTATGCTACTATTGGTTTAGCATTTATGATATGATAAATAACAATTGAATACAATTTATTGCAGGATACCACGAAGGATGCATCTGGCTATTGAAAATTCCAAACACAAAAGGACCATTCAATTGAATAAAAAAATTCCAACAAAACCCTCATCCCACTTAGAAAAGGAATGCAATAATAAAGAACCTTTCAATGGTTTATAGAGAAAGAAGCAGCAAAATGAGGAAAGGTAGGCAAAAGAATTGCAAACAAGTGTAACTTACTCAACAGCTATAGCCAGTTGCTTCAGCACAGATGATGGAGGAATGGAATCTTTAATAGCAAATGGTGGACAAAAGGGATCTTTAGTGGCAGCTATTAAGCTTTCAACTGAGGGAACTGCTTCTGAAACCTTAAGAAATTGTTTTATCGTAAATCAGTAAAGAAATGCATTTGTGTAACAATGAATGAGAAATTGTCAATAACTTATCAATCCTTTTGCTGGAAGACTTCTCAAGCATTCAACCTTGAGATTAACAACTAGTTTAATAAAAACCACGCTGCATTGATATTCAGTTGTATCTTCTTATTAGTCAAAGTAGAGGGCACAATGCCACTATCTGAGACAATATGTTGAATATATCATGTTCATAGTCAGTGTACATAATAAGATTTTCCTAATATATCAATTGCACACAGTAGGAAGACAAAATACTTGAACTAGAATGTTTCAAACCTTCTTACCTTGGCCTCGGGATCATATTTCTTATTGATGACGTCCAAATTTTCTTCATAAAATGGAACAGTCAGGGCTACGCCCCTGAGTTTATCCGTCTCTTCAATTTCTTTTCTCCCTATTCGAATGTTCTTAATCCTATCTTGCAAATCCTGCTTTATTCCTATATACGCAGGCCTCCACTTCAGATGCCTCAATTCACTGTGAATCTGCAGCATCCCAGGAAAAAAATTTAGGAAGTAATGAGCTTCCATTTTTGGATCTATGCTATTTAGTTAGAATCGATACATAACAATGACACAAAAGATAATTAACAAATAAACTTGTAATGGGTTTGTCGAAGCCAAGAGGCATTTCAGAGTTCAGAGTATACTTTTCTTCTCTTGTAAAGTTACAAGCATAGGCAAATGGGAGATTTTAAGCCAAAAGAAAAAAAGAAAAATTGCAAATAATCACGAACAAAATTCAGAAGTTTTCTTCATGCTTCGTGTGGATGCCGAGTTAATTTTCAGAGGGCAACCATAGCAGAAGACAGTGAGTTAAGGATTAAAATTTAAAATAAAAAACAGCTTATTATAATCACAAATTGAACTGCGACACATCGAAGCTCGATTAGCTAATCTAGTTTTTTTTCCCCCTTATAGTTTTCTTCAGTGAAAACCTAACAAAACTAAAAAAAAAATTATGAAACAAATAGTTATACTTTTAGCTGGTAATCAAAATACAGTCATCAGAAGCGAATAAGTTGACGCCAGAGGAACCACAATCACTCCGATTGCCATTACCTTTGACTCGCCGTCGTTCTGAGTAGAATAATCTCCTGGATTCCTAGTCAATGCATCGGGCGATTCTTTGTCAGGACCTTCAGTGATGAACAATTGCGTTAATACATAATGCACATTCAAATAAAAAAATCCAAATTCCATTAAGAACAAAAACACAAACATTACACATGTACATGCCAAACAAAATATGATCTGAATTCATATTAGACGGAGCATGAAACACATGCACAAAACATGAGAAATCATGGAAATAGAAAAGAGCATGTGGCAGAAGAACCTCGCTCGGATTTCAAGTCCACAAGAACCTGCTCCGCTTTCGCAGCCGCAGAATGGAAAGCTGACTTTGCTTTAGAGACAAAGGAGAGCTCCACCATTTTCCTATGCTTGTGATGCGCAGGAAAAAAGCAGGCTCGGATGTTCTCTCTGTCAAGAGTACAGTAAGACTAGTAGGAAATGAAATGTAATAAAAGGAGCGAGAGACCATAGCTAATGGACGGCGCTGTGCTGTATTTGTAGCGTGACAGCAAAGAACGCGTCAGAGAAGAGGAAGACGACGACCGAGTAATACTGACGGTGCTAACGATGGAGAAATTCGTCAGAAAGGGAAACTGGGCGGAGATCAAATCCACCATACTGCGCGCTTCGGTTAAAGTTTGAACGCGACGACGATTTCTTCTGTATTTTTTTTTTTTGGGCCAACTCTTCTGTATTTTTTTTTTGTTTAATCTCGTCATTTATTAATTTATTTATTTATATTGCTGTCACATTTGAGTGTGTTAATGGTAATATATACTCTATCAAAAATATAAAACTTTTTTAAAGTAAGGTGTTCAAAAATGTAAAGTGAGTTTTTTAATGTTAAAAAATATAAATTATTTTTAATTATTAAAGGTGTAATTATTTCTTTTATTTTAAAAATATTTTTATTTATTTTAAAATGAAATACCCTATTTTAATATTTTGACAAATTTTAAAGATCCTGTGTTCAAAAAAGTTAAAATATCCAGCTCAAATTTCCAAGGATTATTAGGATAGAAATCAGTCAAATCGCAAAATTTAACAACGGGCACAATGGATCTTCAGCTATATAAGGGATATAAACTTTGAATTATTATTTTCAAAAATGATAACTCCACCAAAAGCAAGAGGGAACACGTTTCCGTATTTCATTCTGTTCTTGAGTTCTGACAAAGTAAATACGAAATAGTACTAACAAATACTTTTAAGTGATGAATACATTTTGTGTTATTCAAATACATAAGTATTTAATAATGACTGAATTTTGAATTTAAAAGTAGAGAAATTAATTATATAAATAATAGATTTAAGAATATTTTGTTCAAAATGAATATAATTTTGTCATATTATTACAATTGAGCAATCAGCAAGGGGAAAAGGGGAGAGACTGTGCATTCCAGATTATTTTAGTTATTTAAAAGATTAAGACTGTGCATTCCAGATTGTCAACAATAAAGATTATCTCTTCCATATTATTGAAAATTGTAAAGAAAATATTTTATTTATTTAAAAAATGTATTGAATTCACATAAACCTGTCAATTAGAGTCGAATCTATCGAGCCAGCCCTTTTAAATCCAAAAATAATTAAGACCAAACCATTATTTTGAAAGAAAAAAATGATAATTCGAGCTTAAAAGGGTCAACCCTAAGCCCTTTCAAGCCCTTTTATTATTTTTTAAAAAAATTATAATATAAAAAATAAAAAATTAAATATGCAACTCAAAGAAATAAACATATTAAATGTACTCATCCATTCCTCATTCATTTATTAAGATTTGGCTGATAATGTTAGCCAAGTCTAATTTTTATTGGTATTAATTTTGATGTTATTATTTGATGTTAAACCTAAATGTTTAAATTTTCTTTATTGTTGTGGTGTAAATTGATTTAAATTTATTTTCTTAAACTTAATTTTATGTATAATGAATTTTTTTATGATTATAAATATATTTTTTATAATTTTAAATTAAAAATAAAAAAATAGGACCAGCCCTTAGCCTTAAGAATTAAGGTCAAGCCTTGTAAAAAAAAACTCTGACATATAATTGAGCTTATTAGGACCAGCCCATTTAAGCCTTAACCCTTTAAGGGCTAACTCTTTACAGTTGGGTTAGCCCTAATTGACAGCTTTAAATTTATGTGACATCCATATTCTAAATATAAAATATATGTTTATATTTTATACAGGAAATGATACAATTATCATACATGCACTAGTTGAAGCTTGAAAACGTGTACAATTGTTCTATATAATTGTTTTATTTTATACTTCCTTCATTAAAAAATATAAGGTATTATTAACTAAATTTTACTTCTTAACAAAGTAGTTATTTTGTCTTCAAATTAACCCTATCTTTTTATATTTACTTTCATTTAATAAAATGCTTCACTCTAAAATAAATATAAAGTAATTTATTTAATAGAAATATTTTTTAAAAAAAGATAATAATTATATATTAAAAGATTAAAAATATCTTATATTTTTAAATATTTAATTTTTAAAAAATTTTTTGTATTTTTGAATGAATATAATACATTAGAGCATGGTAACACGCACGTATGAAGTTTTTCCCCCCATTTTCTACATTAAGATTTAAGATTATTTTAGCAAAAGACATCGGCAGGATGTTTTGCGCACATGCACACAAAAATGAAGGATGAATGGCATGACAAGTATTTATAAATAATTTTATTCATGATGCATGGAAACTCCTTCTTACAATAAAATTAATTAAAAAAATTAAATAATAATTTAATTTCTAAACTATAAGCCTGAATGGCATAGCAATACAACTCTTGCCATTAACAAAAGTGAATTTTGAATGTTAATTAACCAAAAAATAATAAAAAAGGACTTACAAAATTATAAAAAGGGACTAAGAAAATTTTCTCAACCCCTTTCTATGTTTGTTGGATTCTTATTTTGTAATTTTTGAGTCTTTCCTGTAATTTTTTGGTTTTTTATATTATTTTCTGAGATGCCTCTTTATTAATGATAAGGTAGTGTACTGTTTTCAAAATTTGAGAAAAAATATACGCACAAAATGAGTTCTAGGTCATAGACACTCATCAATCCATAGTTTAATCCCAAAAAAAAAAATTAATAAATTGAATCTATAACAGTCAATGTTATTTTAATTTCAATTAAGTTATCGATTCTACAATTCAGTGCAACGTAAAGGAATACTAGTGAAAAAAAAAAAAACAACAACAAATTGATAGTAGAACCCTCATAACCGGAAGATATACAAAGATTGAATTACCCTTCGTGGAATTTTTTTTTTTTTTTATGCATTACCCTTCGTGGATATTAGCCAATATATTGCCGGTGGAGGATATTCCTGACCACGATTAAAAAAATAAATTGCATTAAACAAAACTAAATCAACTAATAGAACCTGTGAAAGGATACTGACTTTGTCTTCGTGAATAGGCTTTTCTGTTTCTCCCACACACACACACACACACACACACACACATATAAATGCTATATTCGTTATTATCGGATGAAGATGAGCGAACCTACCTGACTTTAGTGTTCTCCGTCCACAAGTAACGCAAGACACTTTAATTTTACTCATTCATATCAACACAACATTTCTTATATTGACGTGGGGCTTCCATACTTGGTCCTACATTGGAGAAGGTCATGTTTTAGTTGTTTTACTACAACGTGTTATTGTTCCTCGTTGAATTTTTCTATCTCACCTTTCCATGATAATTATTAAAAACAATTATCATGTGTCTATTTGTTTTTATTTATAAGTAAAACTATAAATTTCAAGAAGCATTTATCACAATATTTCCAAATTGTCTCACATAAAAGTCAAAATATATTTTATTATAAAAATTTGTTTCTTTAATACAGGGATAATTTAGTTCAAAATTTTTAATTTTAGACTTGATTATTATATTTGATCAACTTTTTTAAATTGTGTAAATTAATTATTTTCTTTTCTTTTGAAATTGGATAGAGTATATACAAGTATTCTTTTATTGCTAACAATAATGTTCAATGCCCATTAAATGGAAACACTTTTTCTTGCAAGAATTAAAATCTTGATTCTTATGAAAAATTAATTTATTTTGAAAGATTTAACCCTGTATATCTTCCCATGCTTTTTAATTTAGATCTTCTAATTTTTCCCAAAAAAAATGTGTATACCGTATATTAGAGAAGTAAAAGATAATTAGCACAGAATCATATGCATTTATACATGCTTATTATATATTATTTTAAAAAATACATAAACACAAAAGGATAAAAATGAACTTTAGATACATTGATTTTGTCTTAATTTTTAAAACATTTAGGACAATATTGTGTGATCTAGTAGCTCATTGACATTGATGTTTGGTTATCTTTGACATAGTAATAAATTGTGGGGGCAGGAACTCAAAACTTTGACACTATCTTGTTTATTATTTTATATTGATGATTATGCTCAAAGTCAATAAATAACGAGCCAACCTGGCTTTTCTGGAGTGACTCCTGTATCTGCAAATATGCGTGATACGTTCCCGACCAGTGTCGATGTAATGTAATGTAATGTTAGTACGATTAATAATAAATATACTAGCTTGCAATATATATATATATATATATATAGTAAGTCGTGTAACTCAGACGAATAATACACTTAATATTTAATTTCATCCTCTTCCAATGCATGGAAAGATATGGTTAATTAATAAATTAATAATTTTTTTGAAAATTGCGGCATGCACGAGTGCGTATATATATGGTTAGTAAATAATGTAATTTAGTAATGTTTTTAATTAATGTTTTGTGCATGTGTATATTTGCCCTGTGTCAGAAATGAATGGAACGTTTTTGTTCATGTCATGTGATCAATTGATCATAAGTTCATAGCTCTTAATACTTATATTTTATGCTTCTTTTAAATTTAAGATTATTTGGATGAAATAAGCACGCAATTCTAGCATCAATAATCTTGTTTATGAGTATGATGATTTCATAATTAGTTTAAATTATTCATACGTAGTTAGGAGAATATATGTATTGTAACCTTAGGAATAACTTTAACATACTTATTTAACAAGATATATTTTGAGGTTTGAACTCGAGATCCTATAATAAATTAATTCAATTTTTTTAACTAGTTAAAACCAATCATGCTTTCTTATAAATTTATAAACAATGTTTCCGTGCAAGTTTCACGTTGTATATTATTATAATAAAATAAGTATAGAAATGAACGAGATTATAAAATATTAGATGGTCCTGTCTTATTTTTATTGCATCATCGTCTTATACTTTTGTTAAAATTACAAACAAATAAAGAATTTCTTATGCTTTAAGAAGTTCACAAAAGAAGTATACAATTGAAAGCTTCTCCCCAGCAATAAAAGTGTGCTTAATTGAGAATTAAGAAAAGCCATTTCTTGAAGGCATTCATCATAAAGCCAACAATAATGCAACAGAAAAATATAAACCCAAAAATATATAAAATACTTAATTCATAAGATTACAAGACTTAATGTTCGCTGGCGCACAAAAAAAAAAAGGACTTCAAGTTCAAGCCGAAAAATAAATTTATTGTACGAGCTAAGTAAGCTAAAGCTTATGATATAATTATGTCAATCGTTTGGTTACGAGTTAAGATATGTCATATTCCATCAAACGTGCAAATGGAATTCATTCGCATGTGCCCTATAATTGAATCTTCCAAATGGCCTGCACTAGAAATTTCCCATTCTCCTCCAAAATAAGAGCTTTGTGATAATCCCTTTTACAATAACAAAAGTTAAAAGACTTAATTTTATGTGTATATCTTTTATTCATAAAGTACTAACAAAACAAATTTTAAGAGGAAAAACAGTTCGAAACATTTAAATCAGTATAAATATTTCAAAATATTATAAGATGCAATGATGTATTGACAATCTATGACAAAATTACAATCTTTGTTTATATTTAATTGTGGAATTTATTGCTGTTGACGGAGATACTGCATCTAGAGGAGGAAAAAAAATTAGACGGTGCTAAAGTATTATAGGGACTTAAATCCTTTGAATTTGATAGTGGTGAACTTATGTGAAGTTTTTCATTTCAAGAAAGAGAAAAAGATTTTACATTTTTTAAAAATGATAAAAAAATAAAAATATTAAAAAGAAAAAATTTCGTCCAAATACATCAATTTCAATTTTAGAGGATTCGAATCCAATGTCTAATTAAGACATTAAAATGATCAAGGATATTTGAACTTTTTTTTTTTTTTTTTTTTGCGATAGGCATTGAATAGAATGATATGAAGTATTTGAACAATTTTATTATTTTATTTGCTGACACACACTAGAATGATCTAAAATTAAATACTTAAGTATGCGCCCGCCTGCATATATATATTTTTTCTAAAGATAAATGGGTTGGCTTAACTTTTGAAAGGCTAACTCATTCAATTTTACCCCGTTTGATATATCTAGTTGTCTATATAAATTAGGCAACTGCAAACCTTTTTTTTTTTATGAACAAGCAAGTACTCTTTTAATTTTTTTTATAAGTTATTTTTATCAATTTCATTAATATTAATGTAAAAAAATATAAAGAATAAAAGTGTGTAGAATTCTAGATATGTTTTGTATAACAAATCCAAAAAGTAATGACATGTTACTTTTTCTTTATGAAAGGTAATTTTAAAAATATTTTTTAACTATTATTTAAAAAGATATACCATAACTTACAAATGAAACTAAATAAATTTTTTTAAATGTGATTTATAAATAAGACTGAAGAGAATAAAAACTATCATGAAGTGTGGGCTGTAAAAAAATTAACTTTATTATAATTAAGTTTTACAATAATCTTAAACTACAACTTGTGGAAGAGTAGTTGTAAATTACTCATTCTACTCAGTAGATGAAATCTGGCCAGCCTTCACTGCCAATCATCGGAGCACTCACCGATAACCGGAGTTCTAGCGACAAGTGGTAGATGAGGCATGAATTATGTTTTTTTAAAAATAAAATAAGATAAAAATATTTTTTTAATTATATAAAAAAACTTATTATAATTAAAGAATTTGGAATTTGATAGCAATTTGTATACGTCATAAAATTTTTAGATGATTGAAATTGCTACCAGGAACTTGACAGTAATTCTTTCTAATCTTATTCATCAATAGTGTTTGAAGGTACATCATTTCATATTAGATTTATCACATTATAGATCGGAGAGCCGCTCCCCCCTCCCCCTCAATCAGGTTTCTTAAAAGAATGGGTATTCCAACATAAAGGCCAACCAAAAAATGGACGAACGATGATATAGAAATTGCAATTAATGTCCAAACATCTATAAGGCCCAAAGACCAAGATAAGACCGTTGCATGAAAATTGAAATCTGGCTTTGAACACAGAGATTTGTTTGGTTTGATTTGAAATAATGGTTAATCTAAAAATCTAAAAATAATTTTTACTTCAATAACTAATCAATTTATATTTTTCAAAATTCACAACTGTTGTAAGACTGTCAAAATATAAATGCGAGTGCGCGACTGGTTTAATAAATACCGTTCTTTTTTCTTTTTGGCCAAAATTAAATACCGTTCAATCAATCAATTCAAATGTTTAAAAAATTGACAACTGTTTAACTTTAATAATTAATCAATCTATATTTTTCGGAATTTTCAGTTATTATAGCTTGTAACACTGTCAAAATATAGATTCGAGTGCTTTAATTAAAACACCGTTCAATCAATCAATTTATATTTTTAAAAAATTGCCAACTGTTCAATTATAATAATTAATCGCTTTATATTTTTCAAAATGTATAGCTATTATAACTTGTAAGACGGTCAAAATATTAGTGCGGTCGCTTTAATTAATATATCTTTCAATCAATTAATATTTTAAAAAAATTGACAACTGTTATAACTTTAATAATCAATCAACTTATATTTTCAAAATTTGCAGCTATTATGAGACAATCAAAATATAAATGCAATTTTTTCATTAATATTATTCCGTTCAATCAACATTATATTATATTTAATTAATATTGTGATGAATTTATGCTTATATTTTTTATAAATTGACAGCTGTTATAACTACAATCAATTTGTCATTTTCAACAAGTTTGCAGCTGTTGACTTTTTTTGGACAAAATTACAGCCATTGGTTTAAGTAATTTTCCCAGGCTAAACTTGTAGCATCCTACAAATGTTGGTGGCACTGATAGCGTAAATGTAAACGACGAGCTGCTTGAGTTGTGTTTGGAAAGACACTATCCTTAAAAACTATTCTAACACACCGGGACGATGGACCAACAATTTTCCATGATTAAACAAGCACTTTCTATAAAGCAAGGAAATAAAACAGCAGAAACCAAAACGAACTCAGATGAACAACACGAAGAGGAAGGTGAGAATTGCCTCGAAAACTCAAGAGGCTAGCGAGCTGCTCTATCTGCACCCATGGCTATATATAGCCTGAAGATGGAGATATGAACATTGGCTCATAATCATCGGATTAAAAGCTCGATTACACTGTCATAAATCATGTTTAAACACCTGTCTAGAAATGTTGGGGGGTTACGCAAACGTAAAACACATTTAACCTCTTGTCTGGAAATGTTAGGGAGACAAAACGTTTAGAAAATTAATCTGGTTAATGGTAAAAAAACGTTCATGGTTTGATTTCAAACTCCAGACAGCCAAAAACTGAGCTTTTTTGATAAGCCAAAAATAATTATTTATTTTGTAAAAATAATTCAGTAAAAGGAACCCATTACCTCTTGAACTTGCGTGCAAGGGGGCGAATCGACTAATTTCACTTGCAATTGCCTTGAGTTGGCCCTTCTCATGTGCACGAGCCCACTTTTCCTCTAAATTCATTTTACTAGCCCACTTTATTTCTCAGTATTTATACATTAGGAGAGTCCTTTATTTAGTCAATGTGAGACTTTTGACACACACACAACAAAAAGCATATGAATGTGAGCGAGCCTTACGCTTCCTTGTCATTCTGGAGACACTGAAGTTCCACTGCATTGTATTTGTGTCTTCTATGGAGTTGCTTGCTTTTGTACTTGGAAAGACCCAAGTCCCACAACGGTCATTGCAAAAGTTCGCTGTGATTTCAGTATTTTCAAAGTTTCAATAAGTGCCAAAGTATCTAGAATATGAGAGAGTCTCTATTTCCCTCCAATTCACCCATGTGAACTATTTATTAATTTTATAATTTTAAAAAATTATTTAGTAAAATAATATGAATGGTTGAGGTTGAGGGAAGTGGAGGCAAATGGAGAGAAAGAAATGGAGAGACCCCGTACGCCTAGAATTTGACCCAAATTCATTATGGTCTTTTGTGAAAGGACTAATTTCTAAAAGAACAATTAAAGTCAAGATTAATGGGTTGGGTTTAAAAGCCTTATTCAAATGAAGGTTTGGGTTTGAAAAATATGAGGTTTTTGAAATAATCAGACTTTAGGGCCCAACCCCAATGAGCTTTGAAAAAAATGGGCTCAGGCCCAAATGGCCCTCCAAGCTCGTTTTACTTTGAAACACAGTGTTTGGTAAATGAGAAAAAACCTTAAGTATTTGATTATTTGAAGTTATCTTGGTCTTTTTGTTTTTCAACTCAACCTCTCCCTCTCGCTCTCTTCTTTCCTATAGCTGTCTCCCCTCTCCCTCTTGCCACTCTAGATGTCCGGGATTTTAATTTGATACTTGATTTTAAGATTTTAATTTGTTTTTGAAACTTTATTGTGAATTATAATGATATCAACTCACATGTATTTAAGCTTTTAAAGAAATTTTTTTTATTCATTTTCTAGATCATGTGAGACATTGATTTAGTTTGTGTTGAATTTTAAAATTAAATTATAATGTTAAATATTTGAATTAAATTATTTTTTAAAAGAATAATATTAAATTATAATATTATTTTTTAAAATTGGGCTTTTGGGCCCGACTCTGAATTCTTTTAGTAAAGATTAAGCTTCAAGATTCTATCAAAATTTGACAAATTGAGTTTCAGGATCTAAGTCTTTAAAGGTCAAGCCCGCCCACATTTTCAAATCCAAAAACAATGCTCTGTGGCGGTTCAGTTAGGGATTTTCTTTTTCTTTTTTGTTGTGAAGTAATTTGGCGTGAAAAAGAATTGTATGTTTGGCCAAAAAAAAAAATAAAGACAAAGAGTTGTGTGGTTAGGAAAGATGATAGCTAACCTAGTTTCCGATTTGAAATTTAGTTTCATTCCTACTGATCTCCAATAGCACGAACTAGCAAATTCGGAGTTAGTTTTGATCAGTTGAGACCGTGATAGGGACGCGGAAGCAGAATCGTGCTAGTTTAGGGACAGAACCCTGAAACAACAAAAACACAAGAACAAAAAAAGAAAGGGACGAAATTTATGACGGAAATAAAGAAAGGTATGAAGTAAACAATAAGATAATGATCAAGGAGAAGATCCTCTAGAGCACCTGCCTCTAGGAACCTCAACCTTCGAAGACACCACAAGAGTTGATCACGCTCTTGATCACGTCGGTTTCTCACACGGGATACCACCACAAAGCACTAAGGCTCACAAGAGTTATAAACTCTAAAATGAATAATTTCATTCAACTTCTGTGTTCTTTACAATAGGGAGCATGCCTAATTTATATAGGCTTATAGAAAAATATTTCCTAAAATTAAAATCCTAATTTCCTAATACTAAAAGGAGAAATAATGATAAAATATTTAGCCACATAATTTAGGAGATGTGATCCTAAAATTATGGGATTACAAAATTTAGAAATTAATATTATAATTAATTCTAACCTTTGACTAGACTCAAAATAGAAAATCAAATCAAAGGACCATTAAAATAGGAAATAATTTAGGAGACAATCAAGGGATCATAAAGGATTTGAAATCACGCCACTCTTGACTTCTTTACTAGGGTTTCATGTCTCCTTGCATGCAAGAGGCTCAACTTGTAGTCTTCCTTGCATTGGGCTAAGGTCTGCATCTCTTGGGCTTGACTCTTCATGAGTTTGGATCTTAAATACATTATACACATATAGATGCTCTCCTTTGGACTTGAGGGGAGTGCCCCAATGCTCTCCAAGCTCTTGAACTTCTTGCACAAGACTGAACAAGGCTTGCTTCATAGCTTTGGTTCGGGCTCTTGTCATTGGACCTCCAATATGTTGCAATGGGTCTTTAGGTACGTTGGATTGGAAGTATTGGGCTCCTTCTATGTCACCATGCTCATGATTACCATCCTCAGGCTTCGTTGCCATTAATGTTATGTCACCTGTGCCATGGGGCCCATCATTCCCTCCCAGTTGGAAAGGATTCGTCCTCGAATCTGCAGAATCATATAAAGATAAATCAGAAACATTAAATGTGGCACTAACATTGCCATAAGAGCTAGGCAAATCAATCTTGTAAGCATTATCATTAATTCTTTCCAAAACTTGAAAAGGTCCATCTCCTCGAGCTTGAAGTTTGGACTTCCTTTGATTAGGAAATCTCTCTTTCCTTAAATGTAACCAAACCCAATCTCCAGGCTCAAAGATCACACGTCTCCTGCCTTTATTAGCTTGCTTGGCATATTGCTCATTCTTTCGCTCTATATTTGCTTTAACCTTAGCATGTAAGTCCTGCACAAACTTAGCTTTTTCCTTGCCATCAGTGTTAGCATGCTCAGAGAAAGGCAAAGGTAAAATATCAATAGGAGATAATGGATTGAAACCATAAACAATTTCAAATGGAGAATAAGAAGTAGAAGAATGAACAGCCCTGTTGTAAGCAAATTCAATATGAGGTAAACAATTCACCCAATTCTTCAAATTCTTCTGAATTATTGCTCTTAATAATGTAGTCATAGTTCTGTTAACTACCTCAGTTTGACCATCAGTTTGTGGATGGGCAGTAGTGGAAAAAAGTAACTTAGTCCCTAATTTATGCCATAGGGTACGCCAGAAATGACTAAGAAACTTCACATCTCTGTCACTCACAATAGTCTTAGGTAAACCATGCAAACGAACAATCTCTTTAAAGAATAAGTCAGCAATGTTAACAGCATCATTAGTCTTAGCACAAGCAATAAAGTGTGCCATCTTAGAGAACCTATCAACAACAACAAATATGGAATCTTTGCCTGCAGAAGATTTAGGCAATCCAATTACAAAATCCATAGAGATATGTTCCCAAGGGTGAGAGGGGACGGGTAAAGGAGAGTAAAGTCCATGAGGTTGGATCTTAGATTTTGCCTGTCTACATTTAATGCATTTATCACAAACAGATATGACATCTTTCCGCATGTGAGGCCAAAAGAAATGATCAGACAAAATAGCCAAAGTTTTATCTACACCAAAGTGTCCCATCAAACCACCACTATGTGCTTCCTTAGTAAGCAACTCACGCATAGAACAAATAGGAATGCATAATTTATTTTTCTTAAAAAGAAATCCATCAAATTTAAAGAAATCACCAGATCCATGATTTTCACAAGATTTCCAAATATTTTCAAAATCAGGATCAGTTTTATAAAGATCTTTTAGAATCTCAAAACCAAGCAATTGAGCATGCAAATAGGAAAGTAATGTATACCTTCGAGATAAGGCATCAGCAACGATATTTTCTTTACCTTGCTTATGCTTAATCACATAAGGAAAGGTTTCAATAAATTCCATCCAACGAGCATGTCTCTTGTTTAACTTACCTTGAGACTTGAGAAATTTTAAACTTTCATGATCAGAATGAATGATGAATTCCTTGGGCCATAAATAATGTTGCCATGTTTCTAAGGCCCTCTTTAGAGCATAAAGCTCTTTGTCATAGGTGGAATAATTCAAAGCTGCGCCGTGAAGCTTTTCACTGAAGTAAGCTATGGGCTTAGAATCCTGCATTAAAACAGCACCTATACCAATACCAGAAGCATCACATTGAATTTCAAATGCTTTAGAGAAATTAGGCAAAACAAGTAAAGGGGCATTAGTCAATTTATCCTTTAGGGTTTGGAAGGCCCTTTCTTGTGTTTTATCCCATTTAAAGGTCGCATTCTTCTTAACAAGTTCATTAAGAGGGGCAGCAATGCTAGAGAAATCCCTAACAAATCTCCTATAGAAGCTTGCTAAGCCATGGAAGCTTCTCACTTCACTTGCATTCTTAGGGGTTGGCCATTCACGAATAGCCTTAACTTTCTCCTCATCTACACGAATTCCCTGTGATCCAACAACAAATCCCAAAAAGATAACAGAGTCCATACAAAAGAAACACTTTTGAAAATTAGCATATAATTTATATTCCCTCAAGATGTCAAACACATTTTTAAGATGATTCATATGATCAGTCAAAGATTTACTATAAATCAAAATATCATCAAAGTAAACCACAACAAACTTGCCTATAAACTTTCTAAAAACATGATTCATTAATGCCATAAAAGTGCTAGGAGCATTAGTCAAACCAAAAGGCATAACTAACCATTCGTATAATCCAAATTTAGTTTTAAAGGCAGTTTTCCATTCATCACCCTCTTTCATACGAATTTGATGATAACCACTTCTAAGATCAATTTTAGAAAAGATAGAAGCACCATGTAATTCATCAAGCATATCATCAAGTCTAGGGATAGGGTAACGATACTTTACAGTGATTTTGTTGATTGCTCTACAATCAACACACATCCTCCAAGATCCGTCTTTTTTTGGCACCAAGATGACAGGGACAGCACAAGGGCTAAGGCTCTCACGCACAAAGCCTTTCATCATCAATTCCTCTACTTGGTGCTGGATCTCCTTAGTCTCTTCAGGGTTAGCCCTATAAGCAGGCTTGTTTGGAATAGCAGCTCCAGGCAAGAAATCTATCCTATGCTCAATTCCTCTTAAGGGAGGAAGTCCATCAGGAATTTCATCAGGGAATAGATCTCTATAATCCTGCAACAAAGAGACAACACTAGAAGGCAAAGTGGGGTCAAAAGTATTAGTAGAAAAATAAATATTCTTGGGAATTACAATAAGAGCTTGCTCACTCATCAAAGCCTCTTGAATCTTACTTTTCCCACACAATAATATTTTTTTTTCACTATTTTCCTTCACTCCCACCATTCTATTTTTTCTTTTCTCACCTTCTCACCACTCTTTTTCCTCTCTTTTGATTGATTTTCAAGTAAAGTAATACTCTCTTTCTTTTCTCTCTCACTCATGCCACAATCAAGGAGATCTCTCCTTTGCTTGTAATCTTGAGTAATCTTTAGTTGATCTTCATAGGCTTGGATGGGTCTAAGAGGATTTAACACAACAGTCTTGCCTTTAAAAGGCACCTTGTAACAATTTCTAAAACCATCATGAGTAGCCTTACTATCAAACTGCCAAGGCCTACCTAATAACAAGTGTCCAGCAAGCATAGGGGCTACATCACATAATACATCACAAGTATAAACTCCAACAGAGAAAGTAATCAACACTTGCTTAGAAACCCTAATTTCAGCAGAATCATTCAACCATTGCAATTTGTAGGGCTTAGGGTGTGGAATTAAAGGTAAAGATAATTTATCTACAAGTAAAGTGCTAGCGACGTTAGTGCAACTACCACCATCAATTACCATGCTACACACTTTCTCTTTGATGAAGCATCTAGTGTGAAAAATATGCTCGCGTTGCTCATGTTCATCATCCTCCTTTGGTTGAATATTGAGAGCTCTTCTTGCCACCAAGATAGAGTCAACTACACCATTGCATTCAAGCTCATCATTTGATTCATGGGAGGTAGAATCATCATCAACATTATCAGCATCATCTTTATCACTTTCATGCACACTATCATAGCCACCATCATCTCTCAAGATCATAACCCTTTTATTGCTACAATCTCTCGCCATGTGGCCCACACCATGACATTTGAAACACTTAATAGGAGAAGTGTTAGATGAATAAGAAGAAGGTTTAGGGTTAGAAGTTTTACCCTCATACTTGGTCTTTATTTCTTCCTTGGCCTGGGATGTATCTTTGGCTTTGGAATCCTTCCATTTAGAAGTTGTCTTGGAGTCTTTCCAAGAGGACTTGGAACGTTTGTTCTTATTTCTCTGCTCCAACTTTATAGCCTTGTGTATGAGCTCTTCCTTGTCCACAAAAGTGTACAAGTCAAGCTTATCTCTCAACTCTGGCCTCAAGCCATCCATAATTCTTGACATTGCTTCACGTTCATTTTCTTGAATGTTTGCACGAAACTTCAAGATATTCAACTCATGCACATACTCCTCCACTGTCATAGATCCTTGAGAAAACATTCTCAATTTTCTATTCAGCTCTGTATAGTAGTAGCTGGGGACATAAGCCTTTCTCAAGTACCTTTTAAGCTTCTCCCACGTTTTAATAGGCTTTTTCCCAAGTTGGCTTCTTTTGTACTGTAAATCTTGCCACCAATAAACAGCATAGTCAGTGAAATTCAAAGAAGCAGTTTTTACCTTCCTTGACTCAGACAAATCAAGAGTCATGAAGATTTGGTCCATCTTCATTTCCCAATCAAGGTATTTTTCTGGATTGTTACTACCCTTGAATGAAGGATACTTTACTTTTTGGTCCGGTAAGTCAACACCACGCTTTGAGGATTTCTTTCCCTTAGGAGAAGGGGGTTCTTCATACTCCTCATCATCGCTGGGGATCTTATGCTTCTTTCCTTTAGAAGAGGAAGTCTCCGGCTCATCTTTATCCTCTTTATGGAACCTATGATCAAGTTCCAAGCGAAACTGCTGCAACTGTGTTTTGATAAGTTCTAAAACAGAGTTCATATCAATACTAGGGGATTCATCCTTGTTACTCATGTTCACAGAAGCACTAGAAACCATATAAGATAAAAATAGGTCCTCACACACACAAACTCACGTGTTTACTCTCAAGATAAAGTCACTCGTGATTCACAAAAAAAAAAAGTAATGGCTTTCTTTTTTTTTTTTTAATAATGAAAAACACACTTGCCTTTTACCACTCACTAAGCTTGTGGATAGAATCCAATGGTGAAACCCACAAATCAAGAAACTAAGGAACAATCAAGTGAATATCTTCTAAATTAAGGAAACTAGAAAACAAGCACAAGGTGAAAAGAGGATTTTTTTTTTTTTGCAATTTTGAAACAAATAGGAAAGCAAAATTTTCAAATAAAATTAAGCTTGTTAAAGGAAAAACCACACGTGACAACAAAAAATAAGAAAGAAAGAAATAAAAGTCAAAGAGTCAAATACTCAAAGACAAAAATAAAAAAAAAACTAAATAAAATAAGAGAGTAGCACAAATAGCAAATAAGAGAGTAGAGAATTTGAAAAGTGCTACCAAAAATAAAAAATAAGAAAGTGATCAACGTAAAAGACTTTCTTATCACCCAAGTTGACTTTTCTCTTTAAGTAACCTCTTGGTGACTTGGAGTTCAAGAATAGCCTTTTTCTACAGTCATAACTCACAGCAATATATTTTTTTGTAAATTTTTTTTTTGAATTTTCGGATTTTTTTTTCTTTTTTTTTCTCAACACACTAACACTTTTTTTTTTGCACGAATTTCTAGGTATTTTTTTTTCTTTTTTTTTAGAAGGCTAATAAAATGAAAACTCACATAAGATAAAAAGTCACAAAGATGAAGAAGAAAAAAACCAAAAGATAGAAGTAGATGGGGTAGATAAGAGATGATCACAAAAAAAAAATAACTCAAGATGAAAAAGAAGAAGGAAGGACAAGAATTTAAACCAAAACTAGCAACCAAAGCTCTGATGCCAATCTGATAGGGACGCGGAAGCAGAATCGTGCTAGTTTAGGGACAGAACCCTGAAACAACAAAAACACAAGAACAAAAAAAGAAAGGGACGAAATTTATGACGGAAATAAAGAAAGGTATGAAGTAAACAATAAGATAATGATCAAGGAGAAGATCCTCTAGAGCACCTGCCTCTAGGAACCTCAACCTTCGAAGACACCACAAGAGTTGATCACGCTCTTGATCACGTCGGTTTCTCACACGGGATACCACCACAAAGCACTAAGGCTCACAAGAGTTATAAACTCTAAAATGAATAATTTCATTCAACTTCTGTGTTCTTTACAATAGGGAGCATGCCTAATTTATATAGGCTTATAGAAAAATATTTCCTAAAATTAAAATCCTAATTTCCTAATACTAAAAGGAGAAATAATGATAAAATATTTAGCCACATAATTTAGGAGATGTGATCCTAAAATTATGGGATTACAAAATTTAGAAATTAATATTATAATTAATTCTAACCTTTGACTAGACTCAAAATAGAAAATCAAATCAAAGGACCATTAAAATAGGAAATAATTTAGGAGACAATCAAGGGATCATAAAGGATTTGAAATCACGCCACTCTTGACTTCTTTACTAGGGTTTCATGTCTCCTTGCATGCAAGAGGCTCAACTTGTAGTCTTCCTTGCATTGGGCTAAGGTCTGCATCTCTTGGGCTTGACTCTTCATGAGTTTGGATCTTAAATACATTATACACATATAGATGCTCTCCTTTGGACTTGAGGGGAGTGCCCCAATGCTCTCCAAGCTCTTGAACTTCTTGCACAAGACTGAACAAGGCTTGCTTCATAGCTTTGGTTCGGGCTCTTGTCATTGGACCTCCAATATGTTGCAATGGGTCTTTAGGTACGTTGGATTGGAAGTATTGGGCTCCTTCTATGTCACCATGCTCATGATTACCATCCTCAGGCTTCGTTGCCATTAATGTTATGTCACCTGTGCCATGGGGCCCATCAGACCGTTAGCTGGGGAATAAGAGACTGGGAGTGATCAACGTTTGTGAATTTTTAAGACCATTAGTGAATTTTTCAGTGTTAAGAATATCAACTTCAGAGTCACCCACCTCTTCACTTACAATGCAACTCATTTTGACTATGGCATCATTTTGTTGATCATTTCCATCTGAGTCGGCGCCTCAGGTATTTTCCTCACACGACCTCTGAAGTAAGCCGCTAATGGTGGAGGCACATGTAGTATGGTACTGAAAAAGTTGGCTGGAACAAGATTGGTATCGTCCTAGTTATTTGTATTTCACACTGGAAATATTAACTACCATCGCGAAGTTGGTTCCTTTATCTACACAGTACTAAATTTCCTGTTCCTTTATTGGTTTGAATCTACATTGTCATTATCAGGTGGTCATTGAGGCTCAACAAAATGCTGTTGAGTTCCAAGACAATGTTTCTGTCTATGGTCACTTGTCTTCGGTGGAATGGCGGTTGTTGTCTGTACTGAAAGATCATGGGCTGGACATGGCTTCCTGCTTTATCTTCATCTTCAACTGTGGTATCGTTGTGGACAATCCTTGTTCAATCAGAACTCGAACATGTTCAAATTTCTATTCTGAAACTCATTTCTACAATCTTGATGTGGAAGTATGAAAATGGTAGTATTTAGTAGCCATTCCGCTTTTGGATTCTATACAAAGCATTCAAGTTGAACAGACGGAGCAACAGTACAATATTGAATATTTAGATTTTAGAATTTCAACATCTGTGTTTTAAAATGTAATCCAAGACTATTCTTAGAAAAAGTTTATGCATTTCCCAAATACTGGCTACTCAATTGCTTTATTTGTTGGAGAAGCTCCTCGTTCTCCGTAAAAAGTTGCCATTATTTTTAATTTATTCTTATTAAATTTAAAATGTTATTTACAAAAAAATTATTGGTAATTGTATTTATGAAAATTAAATTTAAATTATTGATATGTAAAAAAATGAAATTTTAAAAATATTTCATTTATGACATTTTTTAACTTTTTGGCGGATATTGATGACACGTGAATTTCGCGCGCACTTCGTTTGTTTTCTCTTTCGCTCTTCCTAGCACAGAAAAAAGATCGCTGAAAATGGAGGAGATGGACGAGATCGAAGCCGTTCCTCAGGTACACCTTTTACGCGCCTTACTTTTAAATTTCTGCCTCTTGCTGTTTGGCTTCAGAGAATAGAAAAGGACATTTTCAATTTCCGTTCCACAGGGATAAGAACTTCATCCGACGTGATTTCATTTCTATTTTAGAACGAGAAGTGACTACAAGTTAAAGAATAGAAACAGGACAAAATTGTTGATTACGCTTATCGAAGTTGATGAACTAAAATTGCAATGAACTCGAATGAGTTGAACTTCCCTGGTTACGCTCAGCTGAATGAAAACTATCTTATATTTAAATTTACAGCTCTGAAAATATAACACTAGAAGAATCTTCAATTTCTCAGGACCTAGTTAATTTTAAATGTAACCTTTTTTTAATTGTAACATTTATACTTATATGTTTTCAACTCTTAATCATAAAAAATATTTATATTCTTAGAATTCTAGCTTTTACGGGTAATGGTTAGTTATCTTTATAGCAGGAAGCATAGCCTTTGTCTTTGTAGGTTATGGATGTGCTTGGCTTTTCAAGAGACGGTACTTGAGTGCTAGTTGATCCGGTATATGATTGTGTTTTTGTTCAATAACAGTGACAAATAGTTTTTGTTCTTTGTTTTGTAACATTTTCAACAGTTGTCTTGAGGTTAATGAGCAGGTATCGCCGCATCGTGCTTGATAGATAATGGAAATTGTCCAATTGTAAGAATGTTGATTGACTTAACTGCAGAGATTCGATAAACTAATACGATTATCAAAAAGGAAAAAAAGAGGCAGGGAAAGTAAAAAAGAATGGAAAAGGGGCAAAAACAATCAAAATTTTAGCCTGGAATTGCATGAGGTTCTGTAAAATAATTATGATTGTTATATGAGAGTACCAAATATGTTAACAGTAGAAATTAACTTCCAGTTGCAATATTTAAGTTTTATTTAATTAATAATGTTCTGATTAACATCTTGTAGTGTGAATTAAAGTGAACGAAGTCTGAATAAGGTGATCCTATAAATTTGAATAGCATACAACATATTATGTGCCAGTAAATAATAAAAACATCAAATAATTTTTCATTTTTTACTAAAGAGTGAAATCACTTCAAGCTAGTTATAAACCTGATCTTTTGGTTTACCACAGGGCTTTGTTAATATTACAAAATGGCATCTGTATAAGAAATACCATATATGGGCAGATGATTAACCATCAAAGAGGGAAGAGAAAATTGCAAAGAAGTGTGTCATCTTATGATTGTTGTTTTAGCAACCAACAGCTTTTTACTTGATACAATGAACGAATCTGATTATCCAGGGAAATAAACTAATTTGTCCTTCCCATGGTATAAGTCATAACCATTAAATGTAGTTCTTCATAACCTACTACCTACGTTATTACATTTTTGTCATCACACCCTTTTAACTCAAATCTAATTTTTGAACTTCAATGCAGGTTTACATGGCATGCATTTTACACGGTCATAGGTAAAAGTTCCTTGTATTTTTAGAAGTATCTGCTACCCAACTCCACAAATGTTTACTTGGTGCTTAAATAAAATTAGATTTTCCTTGCATAGGCAGTGAAGTGTGCGAAGAATAGTTTTATTGGAAGGTCATTTAATATTGCATGGCAAAATTTTCAGAGACTTGAAAAAGCTTGAAAAGAAAATGCAAGGGCAAAAATAATAGTGGTCAGTCAAGCAGCTTTTGTTTGCATTATCTTATTGCTGGTGAACATCTTCAAGGAATGTCATTCATTCCTAGAGATCACTCATCATCGGTTCTGTGTTATAATTCGGGTGTTATTCACTACACTATGTTCTAATTTCCCTCTATTCTTGTTTTTTCTAAGTCTTTTTGGTATCTTGTGGCACTTCAGTGTATTTTCTGATAAAGAAATATTCAAAGTCTGAGTGGGCTTATTTTACAAGAGAAAAAAAAGATTCATTTTAATTAAATTTCCATTAAGCATGAGATTCATTTTGTAGGAGCTCTAAAACAAATAATGAGCAAAAGAATTTGTAAGATAGCTATAAACAGATAATGTCACTGAGCTGAATTGTGTGCACGTTATTTTTCATATATAATTTCTATTTTATCTTCCTTCAAAATGGTCCGTTAATCTTCTGAAGTTGAAGAATTCCAAATCGATTTGTGCAGAATAGGGGTTTCTTATTATGATTCCAGCCATCGCCGACTTTACGTGCTTGAAGCTTGGGATAATGGTGACACAGGTTTCCCACTGATTGATCTAGGTATAGTTTCTTATCATTGTTATATTTGAATATTCCTCCTAGGTCTCACGTTGCGTGATTGATTTAGTTTTCTGCATCTCGGTTTCATTGTAATTTCGTTGTGTTACTGTTTTGTAACGTCAATAACTTTTTTACAGTGAAATATCAAGCGAACCCTTTGGTCATTTACACCAGCACTAAATGTGAAGAAGCCTTCTTGTCTGCTCTGCAACGAAGTGGTATAATGCTTATTATGTGGTTGAGGTCTAAAATATCAGGTTATAGGACCCTTAAACTATTTCAGTGATGCAGAAGGTCAAGTAGACAATGCTCCTACAGTGAAGCTTGTGAAAAGCTCAATATTTAGCTATGAACAAGCATGGCACAGGTATTGAAGTTGTCATGATGTTGAAGGGAAGATATGGTTTTGAATCATTTTTTGTATTGAAATATTTAAATACTAAATTTTGATGTCTGTTCTTGATAATTCACATTGATATGTTTGCTCTATGCAGCACACAAAATGAAAATGGTTTCACTAGCAAAAGTAACAAAGGACCCATGTTGTATTCTTGGTTGGCCTTTAGTGATTTGCAGACACCTAGTTAATGGTGGATGTTTAGGGCCATCCTTTTTAGCATATATAATCGTGACGGGGCATCATCACCTCTGTCATTGCATGTGCACAGATGTGTGCAACAGAGTTTCCTCTGTTAACTTTAATGTATATTCCTTTAGTTGTCCAAATTAGGTGTAATGGCAGTGAATTAGTAGTTTTTTTTTTAATCTAGGTGTTATCCTATAAATTTATAGTAGCTTCATCCAAACTTTTCAATTCTCATCTTAAATTCTAGTTTATTTAATCAGAGCACATGTAACTATTATCGATATTATGGCGCCTTTTTGGTGAATCTACCACAAATGGATAATGAATGAAAGAACAGCATGAAAGTGGGATGCGATCTGAGTATTCTATTGCTCCTTCTGCTTTCTGATTCTACAGATTAATCTATCTTCGGGTACCAGGAATGGATGATGGATTAAATGTCAAGGAGAGGATTTGCTACGTGAGTCAGGATATATCTAGTATTGTACTTGATCATCTATGTCTCTGTATATCATAACAATGGATGGTCCATTTCCTGAGGTTGTCGTCCAATAACTAATATTAATGCATGCACATGGTTAGTAATTGTAGTCTTTCTTCTTGGACTATTAGTTCCTTGTATATGGTTCCAAAATTGATGAGGATTCAACAGCTGGACCCTCAGGGTACAATGCATATTTAATCTATCATCACATGAAAATTAAGGTACTTTTATTGTTGATAAATTTGTTTTATGTTCTTTGCTTAAGTTAACTAAGTATTTTAACCAAAATCTGTATATTTGAAATCTCGACAACAATTTGTATGAGATCTACTTTTATAGTATGTTCTTACTGAAGTCACTTCCTTTGATTGTGTAAAGTGATCTAAATGTGTAATATTCCTATGTTTTCTTTTCCAGTGATTGTTTGATTTCTGCTGTCAATCTCAATATTCTAAATTTCCATGTTCTTACTTCCCTGTTGCAATTGCAGTTGAATTCCGTGATAGACATGAGAAGTGAAGTGCAAGTTCGTGCCAGCGGTGGCCTTCTTGCAATATTAGAGAATGAGAGGATTGTAGACACTCTTGAACAAAAGGAATCTGGCAATGCATCAATAGCAATAGATTCTGTTGTAGAAATTTCACTGTATCCTTTTACTTATTCTTCTTAACTGGGCGTGAGCTACGCACAGCATGGACTTTAAGAAATGAGTCGACGGTTCATGGCTTTTATAAATTATCCGGCTTACTATTGATTTTATTAAAAAAAAAAAAATAGTGAGCCCAAAGTGAGCTCTTATGTAGTGCAGTTTTCTACACTTCAGGCAATCCATCTTTCAATGTGTTAAACATTATCCTTTTTGAGAAGAGATGTTTAAACTTCACACTGACAATACAGAAATAAGTTCCTAAAACTTGATGCGGCAGCTCATGAAGCATTGCAGATATTCCATATAGACAAGCATCCAAGCCATATGGGCATTGGGAGGGCAAAAGAAGGGTAATTGCTAATGCTGACTGAACCTTGAACTTTTTACTTTAAATATGTGAAAATATTCGAGTTCATATTCCTGAATTGCAGGTTTTCTGTATTTGGGATGATGAATAAGGTTTGCTACCGTTGTTTGAATTCAAATTTAGATTATGCCAATGTGGTAGCACGCATAACTAACCATTTGTACTTCATGCAGTGTGTGACGCCACCTGGCAGGCGCATTTTGAGGTAATGAGTGTTAAAATATGGCAGAGTCAACATCTACATCACTCCATAATTTTTTTTTGTCATTTCAGAAGCTGGTTCTTGAGGCCTGTACTGGACATTGAAATTCTGAACTACCGGTTAAATGCTGTATCCATTTATAGTTTAGTATATAAGCTCTTGCTATACTTTCGTAAGCTTCAGATTCATGAGAATGAGGTTAAACTTCAATATAATGTCCCTTTGCAGTCCACTGTATTTTCAATGAACCATTAAATGCAAATTTTCTTTGATGGAAAATAGATATCTTTCTTTCTTTGCTCAGAAGAACTGGTTACTTCTTTACGTGAAACCCTGAAATCTGTGAAGGACATTCCTTACTTGCTGAAGGTAACAGATTAATTCAACTCCTTTTTTCTTGTCTTCCACTAGTCAGACTAAAAATATTAGTTTCAGTAATGTCAGCTCAAGAGTCTCAGGATACTCAAGTAATTGAAAAAAGCATGATTTGCACAACACAAACTATATATATTTGCTAATTGCATGTCGAAATTTTGCATCAATCGTTTAAGTAAAGTGGTTTTCATCCCGCTACGCTGGGTTCCTGAAAGTGTAAACTACTGTTATTTGAAGATTGACCAATATGATTCGGCACGACGAAAAATTATGATGTGCCAATTGTTTAGTGAAATTTGCTTTCGATGCTTCTCTGTTCTGCATTCCTTTCAGACTAATATTTTTAGATATTTGTTTTCAATATTGAAGAAATTTGATTCCCCAAGCTCGACATGTACCAGCTCTGATTGGACAGCTCTTCTGAAGGTAAACATTCCTAATATGAAAAAACTTTGAGGTTCTTATTCGGATGCTGGCATGAAGAATGCTTGCTAATTTTTTTCTTGTTCACCTTTGCTGTGAATCCATGTTTGGTTTTACCTGTTGAAAAAAAAAAAAAACTATTTTTCGTTTAATATTCTTGACATCTTCTAGAGCATTTGTGCACTGTTGCACATAAACAAGATATTTGAAGTTGGAATTTCTGAAGGTCTACGAGAAGAACTGACACGCTTGAAATTGAATATCATTGAGAAGGTGCATATCTTTTTTCTTGAAGTGTACGTGTGTACGAGTACGGTTATATCAAAGCCTAAATGATTTCTTGGTGTTTAACTCTGTTGCAGGCAGTTTCGTGCATAACGACAGAGCTTGCTTATGTGTATGAGCTGGTAACTTTATTTATTTCACTGACTTCACCTTCATTGAAATGGTGACTAATGTTTATCATATTTTTGGAAACTAATATCATGGAAATACATTTTGTATTTGCGCAAAACTTTCCCTTGAATTGGGTGGGCGGAAGTTTAACTTAAGAGTAGCGATAAAATTTCTGTGTTGATGTGGAGGTGCCGAAGCATAAAACTGATTTAAGCAGGTTAATGGGCCTGAATAAGTTATCGGGCTTGATTATCGTCACAAACAAAATTTATCCAATGAAAGGTGCATGCTTAAAAGGCATCTGATTTCATCACAGCTAATAATCAATGCTTGACCGGTGATGTGTTTTGCAGGTAATTGGTGTTATTGACGTAAACAGAACGAAAGAAAAGGGGTATGCTACGGTGGTTAAAGAGGGTTTCTGTGATGAGGTTAAACCTAATTTCCTTGTTTTTTATTTCCACCTTGATATGCCAATAAAATGAAAATATGCTCCTAGTATTGAGCTTTGACATCAATATCTTTCCTCATAAACGGGGCTTCTTGAATGAGATTGTAACAAATAATTTAGTCAATGGATGTTAAGGTTCAATTTATGCATATTTCATAAGATCTCCTTCTTTCATGAAGTAGTCTTTCTTATAGTAAACCGTGAACAATTTGTTATGGAGTAGTTGGATGAGCTCAGGCAAATATACGAGGAACTGCCTGAATTCCTGGAAGAGGTGACTTCTATACAAAATTTAATTCAGCAGAAAACAGTTTAAATTTATTTTAATAATGCTAGATATTTTGACAGGTTTCGTCACTGGAACTTGCAGAACTTCCTGATCTGCGCAAGGGCAGGCTTGTTCCTTGTATTGTATATATACAACAAATAGGTGGTTCTGACTCTTCTGAAGTGTATTTGTATTAGAGAGAGAGTAATAACTGACGATTTTTCATTGCCCTTCTAATATGAAAAAAGTGTGCTTCGTCTACTAACAGACTTCCTTAAGTGTTTATATGTGCGGTGGTAGATATTAAGCGTAGCGTTCCTCTTTAAGACAAAACATGTTCAGAAGGTAAAGTTATTGCTGTACCGTGCGTTGAGTGCACTAAAATTTTTGTTGGATTTTTATGTCACATGCCAAGGCATGTCCGTGTAATCGCTAAACTAGTGAGCTGAAGGGAAGGCTATGGAAGAAAGGTTGGAGACTTTAGAAGGGTAACGAAACTTGTTAATGTGAGGATTCTTTAGGTCAGTGATTGCAGTTGTGGAGCAAAATTAAGTACCAGAAGATTGTGCCTGTTACGTAGAGAAGTCTTGCAGTTTTGTATCAATTTTTTTACGTGATGCCAAGATGTGCCTCTAGGTTTTCAGATGTTGAATTTAGATATCGTATGTCAAAATTTGGTTGTAGAATGTATATCTATCCGGGAAGGAGCTTTTTCCTCCACCACAGATTGGATTTAATTCAGACATGTTAATTTCCTGATTTTTAGCGATGGACGTGATCATCTTATCAACATAAGGCTAGCTTAGATGTGTAATCTACATTTTTTTCCCTTGACCTTACGTAGATTTCATTATTGCATGTTGTCTTTTTTCATTATAGGTTATTTGATGTGCATTTTTGAAGAAAAACTTGAAGAAACCACTATGGAGAAACTTGAAGACTGGGAGTTTACAGTACGTTGATGCTTGAGTATCAAGAGTGAATATCTGCAATCAACACATTCTGCTTCAATGATAATGATTTCAAATGTAGTTTTCAGATGCAGATGGAGAGACTAAGAGATTCTTTTATCGAACACCAAAGACACGAGAATTAGACAGTCTTCTAGGTGACATCCATCATAAAATTTTAGGTATCAGTAGAAAAATATTCTCCATTTTTAATTTTAGGTATTAGTAGAAAAATATTCTCCATTTTTATTAACTTGTGATGTCTACTTATTTTCAAATAATTTTCTCTAAATAATGAACTTCAAATTTTATTTAAAATTTTCTATATCAAACTACTACATAAGCCAGGTATAATAATAGTTTAACTTGACTGTAGATTGCAGCAGCTAAGAAGCATACATTACTTTTTTCTGCATCATCCATATCAAATGCCTGTACTGCATACTCGCCCCTTTATCCCCAAAGGTTCTGGTCAAAAAGTTTTCGGCAATGCCAAAACAGTTTAGAACACCCAAAAAAAAAAAGAAAATGTGGAAAATAAAAATGTAAACATTTTAAGATGCAACATGACGAATAAAAATGTTAAGAGATATTCTTGGAAAGCATTGAAACTAAACAAGACGCTCTAAAATACTCAAAAATGCATGCTCTAATCAAGTCAGAAATTGAATTGAATAACTTTTTAATGATGGATATTGTATTATATATTCCACTGCTTTTTTTCATCTATTTTTATTTCAAATTACACTGTAATTTTAATAGTTTATTCATGATACCCTTTTATAACAAGATATGGAAAGGGCAATTACTAGAGATTTGCTGTCACATATACTTTTGTTCTCATCCCATTTGACAAGGGCAACAAATTTTGCAGCTGAACTGGACTGGTAAGAGAAACTTCATCATTATTATAACTAGTACTTGCTGTGACTTGTTCTTGATAACTTGATTATTCTCTTTCAGCCTTTTGTCACTGGCTCTGGTTGCTCGTCAAAACAACTATGTGAAGCCTTTACTGACTGAGGAAAGCTTGATTGACATAAGAAATGGAAGGTGCAAGCCATCTTGCTTTTTGGTTCTAAAAATTAAAGTCAATCTCTGAAAAAGTAGAAGTACTAGTGTGGTTAATGGCCAATATCTGTGCTGTTTATAGGCATGTTCTGCAGGAAATGACTGTGGACACATTTATACCTAACGATACGAAGGTTCTTCAAGATGGTAATGGATGTTTACATACATTTGAATGTTGTGCAAATCTCAATACAGTGGAAACCTGCCTAGTTAGATGATACTTACTCGTGTCCTTATTCTTTATATATTTTCTCTATGCCTATTTCAGGAAGAATTAATATAATCACTGGTCCTAATTTTTCTGGAAAGAGCATCTATATAAAGCAGGTTGGTTGTCAGTTCTTTATCCTTCCAAGATATAGTAGTCTCTAGGGCATATGGTTGGTAATTTCTTCCTTTTCGTTAGTTCTTTACTTTCTCTGATATGTGATCTTTGGCATTAGAGAGTATAACTACAAAGTATGCATCCTCTTAGCAAGGACCCTTCTGTAACAATTATTCTGGGCCTTTCCAACAGATTAAACTTCTGGGATGTTTATTTCCTTGACATACTCTCCCAAGTGAAGCTACTGAATAATATCAAAGTGCATCTTTGTTCCCTGTTGCTATATGACAATAAGTATGGCAAAACTGTTTTTCAGGTGGCATTAATTGTTTTCCTATCCCACATCGGTAGTTTCGTGCCAGCTGATGCAGCAACTGTGGGTTTGACTGATAGGTTTGATTAACTTATAACCATTGTATTTCTTATGCCAGTAGTTAAGTTATCTTTGTAACTTGGTGACATAAATTCCAATCTTAATGTTGCAGAATATTTTGTGCAATGGGAAGTAGGCTTATGACTGCTGAACAATCAACTTTTATGATTGATCTTCATCACGTAGGATTGATGCTAAGGTATAACTAGAAAAAAGCTGGTTGGAGTGGCTAAAATACATTGAAAAATGAACATGACATCTCAATCGCCTAGAATTTGAATTATTTCATTGTGTCTAATGCTGGACAGTCCTCTTTTAATAATTATTGATTTCCTAATAGTAATTCTCCTTCCACGTGCTTGTCATCCAAATGATTAAATAGCTCAAAGGTTTTACAAAACTTGCAGGCATGCAACCTCACAATCTCTCTGTCTGGTAGATGAATTTGGTAAAGGTACTCTTACAGAAGGTTAGTTCTCTCTAAGTTAATGTGCTATGTACATCATTAATATCGAATATGAATATCTACATTGCAGATGCTAGTTTCTAGCATACATGTTTTTATCTCCTTTCAGATGGCATTGGCTTGCTTGGTGGGACCATAAGCCACTTTGCCAGTTGTAATGAAACCCCAAAGGTTAATGGATGTTTCTCTTCCTAAATTTTTGAACCTTGCTTGGTGTGTACTATAGTTGGTTAATTTTTGAACCTTACCATCCAGTTAGTTTTCCCATTGCATTCTAAATTCAACTTCCATTTCATTCTCCTGGCCTGCGCCCTTTTGCATCTAAGTGGCAGTCAAATCTAATTGGATTGATTATTTCAATGTAAAAATACATCCAGTTTCTTAATTAAAATTATGGGTTGTCTAAGAGGGAGAAAACCATGTGAATAACGAGGTACTAACATTTGTTTTTAAATAGTATAATATCGACTGATCTCTTCCATTATATTTTCGGTTTTGCATCCGCTTCAATGAGTGGTTTCTCCTATATGAAGCTCCAAATCCTATCTTTACATCTTAGAGGAAGGTGAAGATCTAGTTTGCTTCGTGATGACACCACCAAGTAGGTACCGTAATAGGGAAAATGCAGAAAAAGATATAACTAAAGGAAGCTCAAGATGGTCGACATCATCAAGTAAACGAGTTTGCAATGCTATAGCAATTAAAGTAAAGCCTTTTGCCATTTTATAGAATTAATAATCCCTTGCTAAGCTTTCCGTTTTTACTGTGACTCATAAGTCAGTTTAAACTAGAACATTGTAATCTTCCTGCACTACAACAACAACAACAGACCTTATTCCACTAATGATGGTGTCTTTTTAACTGATAGTTACTCTTGTAGGGGCTGTTAACTTGCAATTAGGTTTTGATCAATTCCAAAGTCCCCTGTTTATTCCTATTTAACTGGTTAAGTTCCTTCGACTGGCTTGCATTTGCCAACTAATTCTCACTACCCGGGACATTAGAAGTTAAAAGCCAAATTCCTTTGTCTGTGATAACATGTAGATTCAGTTTTACACATTTCAAAGCATCAGTTTTCAGGACACCCAATACTACATATCCAGGAAATCTTTAATAAGGAGGAAGTGTTGTCTCATACTGTAGATGAGTATATGCACTTCCCCATTTATCTCTAGAAATTACCAGCCCCAACTCAAGAAGAGAGTGATAGGGGACTCTAACTCGGAGTTTGCTGAGTGAATTTTGTAACATGCAGGTATTTGTGTGCACTCATCTCACTGAGCTATTGGAAGAGCCTTACTTAACAAAGGTTATGCTAATGCATCTTTTTGTGGTTCAAGTTTTTGAACACTCATTGTTAAGTCATCGCTAACATGGCTATCTATTTGTGTATTTTAGTCCAAGAAGGTTCAGTTGTACACAATGAGTGTACTGAGGCCTGACGACAATTCCTCACAGATGGAAGACGTTACATTTTTATATAGGTACCTTTCTATCGCCTCTGCCAAGCCATTGGGCTAAGGATTCTATCTACCACGAGATGGTCGCTTTATTTTGGAAAATTCGGTTGGATGGAAATCGCAAAATGTTTCATCAAATTCATTAACTTAAGATATTTACAGACCTAATATGTTGGAACTTTTCTGCAAGATTGGTTCTATCATAGAATAAGGAAAGGGGAAACAGTTTCCTAAAATGTTAAATTTGAGCATGCATGTGTCGCAATAAGCTCAGTTTTAGTTCTTAGCATGTTTATATAGCATTTGGATGAATAAACGGCCGGTGACTCCTCCCACTTTGTGTATTGTGATTACTTGGCACTACATTGATGTAGTCCTACGACCTTACTTGAACAGGATCTATTCTATAGGCTCACATCTCTGTGTCCTTGAGTTTCAAGACAAGGACCACAGGTTGATATAGTCCTGTTGCTTTAAAGATATTTAATGTTTGTTTTCATATTGTTCAATGCAGGCTTGTTCCCGGGCATGCACAATATAGCTACGGTACTCTTTTGCTTTCTTAATCTGGGTATCCTCTGAAATGTTGATGAAATTGACGCTAGGTTTTTTATATCCTGCAGGGCTTCACTGTGCACTACTTGCTGGTATATCTACTACAGGACAACTTATGTCTTGATAATATTCCTATTTCCAATAGCAGATAACTCTATAAGAAATTCTGTTTCTTTTTATGATTGCATTTATATACTCCGAATGCATAAGCATTAGCAAATAACTGTATAAGCATTTGTACGGGAGCTATTGACACTTAGGTCCCTACTTCAATCTCAAAAGGGTCATTTGTTCCAGAAACTAAATCGTCAATAGTTTCTTTAAAAAGACCCAAATAACATTCACCCTAACTTTAATTTCGCTCTGTACAGTCCATGAACAGTATCTATGAACCATAATACAAACCACACGTACATGCAGGCGTTCCAAATGAAGTTATAGAAAGAGCAGAAGTTGTGTTGGATGCGGCTATAAATAATAAGCGTGTTGAGCGGCTGTGCAATGAGAACATATCAGCTCAAGATCGTCAATATAAGGTGTCATTTTAACTTTTAAGAGTTAAATTTCAGACATGTTTGATGGATTTTTTTTTTTGATACTTTTTAACTTGAGTTTATATTTACGGATTGAATGCAGGATGCCTTAGAGAAGTTGTTGCAATTTGATATTAACAAAGGGGACTTGACCACTTTTTTCCAGGACTTATTTCCTTAGCCTGTGACTGTGTTCCTTCATTGAGGAAAATGATTGCTTTTTCTTCAAGGTATTTTCTTTCTTTTCTGAAAAACTAATATGAATGTTTGTCTTTACTATCTTCGGATTCTTTAATTAAAGGATGATAAAATAATAACTACTTCCATTTTAAATATAAGACGTGTTTTGAAAAGTCTCACAATTCAATGTATGCAAGGCATTTTACATATATTTCTATAGGGCAATTAATGTCTTCCTTCTTAAAATGCTCAAAAGAGCATGTTAAAATTATTTACTCTCACATCACTATGGTTCATTCATTTCCCATGTAAAGAAGGAAAAATTTGAAAAAAAAAATTAAAATCTTAACTGCCTAATTGTCTCGGTAGGTGTATTTGAGTATGTTAGATAAAAATGTCTTATACTCTTTCCATCTTATTCATTAATTTAAACTTACTTTCAACATGTTTACTTAGAAATGTTCACTCTTGTAAGAGCCAAGAGGCATTGCTTTAAAATTTTGGGGCCATGGACATTTGTGAGCAAACTTGTAGATGTTTTTAGAACGGATAATGTAACACACCAAATTTTTTTTTTTAAATAATTTAACTCAACCATAGTTGGGTTACAGACACCCAACACATTTTTATATCAATAATTTCAATATAAAATATTTTATAATTAACATTTCAGATAAATTTTTACCTCCCACATGCCATTAGGCTAAATCACATTTGTCCATCCTTATACTCCCAACAAGTAAATTAAATCACATTAGTCCATCCTTATACTCCCAACAAGTAAAATAAGCAATTTAATAAATTTTCAACACAAACCAGTTATTTGGCCTTATAATCATGCCATTTTAACCAATCCAAAGTAAACCAAATATTAAAATTACAGTCATCCAAATTGTACTAAAAATAGAAATAGTTTGAAAGGCATGATTACATTTATATATTCATATAATTGACAATAAACAAAAAGCCCTAATATTGGCAATATAACACATTATAAATCATAAATTAAATGCCCAAAAGAGACAGTGGATCTATACCACTAAGCCTCTGGGACTCCTCCACGTGTCACTCTTGGCTCTTCTCCTGAAAATTGTTAACCACATAATGAGACTCAAAAGTCCCAGTAACCAAAGCCAATTTATGATAGTGTATACAAACAGTTAAGTGTGTGCTTACTAAGTGAGAATTAAAAATAATATAATTCCAACAAATATAAGAAATATTACAATACACACAAACAACCATCCTTATATCCCTCCATTAACCTCGAGTCGTAGCCCTCACTCGGTGCTAAATTACCCGGCCAAAGGTAGATTAGCCCGAGCCCTTACAAATCACCTATTGAGCTCCAATAGGGGCGTACCACGTGGCACATAAATACAACAATAATAGCAAGTCTCCCAACACCTCCCACAATAATTAAACAAATTCATAATAATATTGCACAATTATACAATATTAAAAAATTTCATAATTTTCTCAATAATCACCCAATTAACATGAAGTAACACTAATCGCAAATTAAAAGCATGGTTACCTTGTGGCTTTTTCAATAAATTATTCCTTAAAATTTCTCTCTCACCACAATCTTCACCAGTAATACAATCTACAAAATAACATATTATTTATAAATATTAGTTTCAATTTTTGAAACTAATAAAATAATTCTAATAATAGAATTAAAAATATACATAATTCCTAATCTCAATCTTAATACAAATCTATAGTTAATACTATTAAGTATAATTTTTAACTCCTCTTTTAATTATCAATATTTTCTTTTTATTTTATAAATTCGCACCTAAAATACTCAAAAATTAAAAATTAAGTCTCTAGCTTAGAATCATAATCCTATAGCCATAATAATTCATTTCTCATCCCAAATAATCATCTAAACCTCAATAAATCAACATATATTTTCAGATCTAGTCTAAAATTTTATCCATAAGCCATAAATTCAAAGATCATTAACAAATTTATACTCTATAACATTTATTATACTACTAACAACCTCAAAAATCATATTTATTCAACATAAATTCATCCCTCTTTCAGATGTTAAATTTTCTACCACTACAAACTCAGAAACCAAAGAAGAAGGATGACTAAGAAAAATTTTTAGAACACTTACTTAGTCTTGAAAAGCTTAAAATCACATCCTAAATATCCTATTAAAAACTCTTACCTTAAAACCCAGCACCGGTGAATTTGGCTCACAGATGCTCTCTCTGCCGAAGCTCACGCACGAAAGAAGGAATGAAGAAATGAAGGAATAGGTGAGTTTTTATAAAAATTCAGTGGGTCCCACATTTTTTTTATTATTTTCTCTCTCTTCTTCTTCTTTTCTTTTTATTATTATTTTATTATTGTTACTGTTGAGGCGGCGGACGAAGCAAATTCGTTTTCTTCTTCTTCTTCCTTTCTTTTCCTTTCTTTCTTTTTATTATTATAATAATAATAATTTAATAATATTTTATTTTTTTATTTATTATTATTATTTTTTTTATTTATTTTTTTATTTATTTTTATTTTTATTTATTTATTTTTTTATTTTTTTTTATTTTTTTTGCATACCTTTTTTTTTATAATAATAATTTAATAATACTTTTTAAAATTTTTATTAACCCAAATTAACTATTAAAATTTAAATTGGGATGTTACAGATAACATTTAGATATTTTGCGAGAAAAAAATTGAACACGTTCTTTTATAATCATTTTTTAAAATTCACAACTATTCCATTTTTATTAATAATGTCCCTTTACAATCACATTTTAAAGATTCACAATATGTCATATCAACCAATACCTATGTTGTTGTAAATAGGACGTTGTAGATTTAATCTACTTGTTATCTCAAATTGTTAGCTTTTCTTTATAATTCAAAAAAATAATGTCATGCCATATTAATAACATCCATTTTAAAATTGGGGGAAAATATTAAAGGAGCAAAAGATTGAACTGGTTTAAAATAAGGACTGAATTTTTTTAGTAGATTAGTCTAAAAATGTACTACTCTCATTTCATGTTTACAATTATCAAAACAAGAATTTACAAGTGAAATTCACTAATTTGTATAGAAAAAACTTGTTAAATATATCATTTTTTTGTTGTCTTTTTTATAGAAACATCATTTACAACTATTTGCTATTGCTACTTTTGTACTCTTATTTGCAATCTTCAAAACATGAATTTACAGGTAATATTGGCTAATTTGTAAAATAAAACAATTTTCAAGTAATGTTATATTTGATAAGTTTGTTCTTTACAATGTAACCAGGTTTATGGTCTCTATTTGTCATTGTGGCCAATAAACCATTCAGGATTACTACCCACCGCTCAAAAAATATAAAATAGCCCCTTTCTGCCACCCGTTTGCATTGCACATAATGAGACAACCTAATATATGGGGAATGACAATTAGGTCGCAGAATTATAAGTTAATGACAATCAAGTTTCTGACAATTTTTTTTAAAAAAATTAGTTAAAAATATGAAATGAAATAATTAAAAATTTAAAAATTTTATTACAAATAAATATTTAAATATTAAATATAACTTGAAATTATAACAGAAATTTTTATTTGTAACTATTTGAATTAATATTTATATTAATTTTATATAAAATTTTGTTAAGAACTTAATAGTTCTTAATTCAATGTTATGAGATCTCATTATCATTCTCCCTAATATCAAGCCTAAAAGACAAGAAGAAATCAAGCCAAAATAAATGAATAAATAAAGCAAAGCAAAGTATCACGGAAGAAAACACATTATTTGGCAATATTGATCTCTCGCTGCTCAAAAATAAGATTTCTCATCTGCACAATAAACCCAGCAACCAACCCGGTATCAGATTGTTTCCATTTTCACCATTTTAATTCTCCAAAGAAGGCGATCTTAGAAGTTCCTCAGAGAACTATTGATAAATTGTCTTCACCACTAATGGAGCTGAATCCACAAGTTCGATTGTTGTTGGAGGCTTTGTTTCTTACGGGGTTGATGATAGTGGGGAGATGAATCTGAAGCATAAATGATAATGAAGAAATATTAAAAAGACACCAGATGTGGCGGGGATAGCTCAGTTGGGAGAGCGTCAGACTGAAGATCTGAAGGTCGCGTGTTCGATCCACGCTCACCGCATATGCTCCTTTTTTCCCCCTTTGTTCTAGCCTTTTGGGCTCCCTTATTAGGGCCTTTTGCTATTATGGATTCGGGCTCACCTTTTGTCCTTATCCATTGGGGTCTACGGGTAGGTGAAGGCCCATTTGAGGGATGCCGCGCTACTATCAAGTAGTATTTCTTATCCAAATAGCAGCGTGTGCATCAAATAAAAAATTCTTTAACAGCGGATGCCACTACAAAGCCCAACTTTTTTTTTTTTGGCCAACACTGTAAAGTCTAATATGATCAATCAAGAGTCAAGAAAGTGACATTAATATTATGTACTGTTTCAAGTCTGCTATCATTTATCCCTTCCAATCAGAGAAAAGTAACGGAAAGAAAAAAGGAAAAGGAAGTGAACCATGATCCTTCCTCCAATCAACCTCCCATCCTTTTTTTCTCTCTTTATGATCCTTCGTGATCAGAAGACCTGCAGTTTTTACTTTTTAGAATCTTTAAATATAAGCAAGGGAGATATGAATGCCACTACGTCGCATGAGTATTGACTTTATACTCCTGTCATATTTATAAGTTGTTTTTTGTATGATCTAATAAATTTTTATTTTTACTTCCAACACTTTCTAATTATTGATCTTGTAAATTGTGAGCAGAGATCTTTATAAAGGTAAAAAAGATAACTTAGGATGATTTTTTTGACAAATTTAATATTACAGCAAACTTTTTTTAATGTACATGAAAAATTTTTAAACATTTTATAAATAAAATTGGAGAGAGTATACATAGCAACATAAGCCCCTCAAACACGCACAAGTCAAGTTTTAATGTACTCAATTTATTACCTTGAACACACGCCAATTCAACCATCTTAACTCGCATTTCTTTCCCACCCAGATGATTTGATTGGGTTGCACTGGACCAAAATACCCGCTCTCTCTCTCTCTCTCTCTCTAGATCGAGAAAGGTCAGATCTTTAAAACGTAATCAAGATTTTAAATATGTCAAAATCTTACAAGATCGCGATGAGACTGCAATCCAGATAAAAACTCTTTCTTCGAACCTAAACCATCTTGATAGACACAACAGATAAATAACTAATCTAAAAACTTAATTGCAATACTAAGAGGGCATACAAATCTGAATATTTTGAGCATTTGCTTGTAAGGGTATGTTTAAAATAAGGAGAACTAGCTAGTTCGCAGCAAGAAATTTGAACTTCAGCTGATCCCTCAGAAACCTCTTAAAGCTTTCCTCTGAGCTGTTGCAGCAAGGCACCACCTTTAATTTAGAACACAGAACAAAAACTTTGAATGGATATAATTGCTTAAGGATCTCTCGGTCCCTATCGTAATCCTGGCAACAAGAGGATGAGTTCAGGTATCAGCATAAGCATGCATTGTGTGTGTGAGTCAGATGGGTGAATTTAGAAGGGGATTGATAGGAGTTACTAGTCAAGGTGAGATTAAAAAAAAAAAAAAAAATCTTTGGGAGGGTTATCCACAATTGGACCCAAAAATACTCGAATTTGACTTGGTCAAATAGCCATATAAAAAAAAAAGGTGTGCTCGAGTGCAAGGGAATAGTTTTAGCCACCTTTTCGGTCACTACAACAATTGGCTTCAAGCCAAACTTGCTCTCTAGTTCTCTAATCCTGGCTCTGATCATCTCAATATCCTGCATTAATCCAACATATGAAATTAACATCTCGGTCTTAAATGCAAAGACATGAGGGAAAAAGAAAACACATGAAATTCTCAAAGTAGGCAGCTTAATTCTAGTGTAGTTTTCTCTGCATTATTTATTTAATGCATGACATGAATTTACAACGGAAAAGCCTTAAAGTTCTCTCACTATGACGTTTGAACCATCTTTTTAAGAGAGTTAATGCATTGCTAGGTTGAGGAAAAGGGGGCGGGGGGTATTCACATGTCATAGTTTTATCAAATAATTTAAACATCGATAACTCCATCTGCATTTTGTCCTTCAATGATATCCAAGAAATAACATGATAAGTAGGCTTTAAGCTTAATATCTGTATCAAGCTTCTTTAGTGTTTTGCCCCCTTCTTATTGTTCGTTTTTCTTCCTGGTTCAAAAATGCAGAGACGTGTCAAAACAATCATTGTCAAACACCAAACCAGGAAATTACACCTCAGCATCAAATATATGATGATCGCTAAAATCAACTCGATCAACATAGACAGCTCCCATCTGCATCAAGTTATATGCAATTTAGAGTGAAAAATACTCATGGATGTAAAGTAAAGTCAAACATCCACATAGAAGTGCTAGAACATAATAAATATCAAACATGATGACTTAATTCAGTTTCTTTGGTCGTCAGCGATACCAAGAAAAGCATTAGCATGTGTATACACATCCTAAATTAGTAAAAGCGTGATTGAGTATTATTTAAAAAAAAATAGCGTATACATGATCACCATTTGGAAATTGGATCAGGAAAGAAAAACGTAGTCATTTTCATTATGATCTATGCTACATTTCTTGCATTTTTTTATTTTTTTAATTTTTTGGGGAATAAACGTGCTTTAAGCATTATGGGTCAGCTTGATCTGCAGTATAAATTTCTTTATTTTAAGGAAGACGATAGCTCAATGGATTAGACAGATTAACGTAATAAGATAGCCCAAACTTAACAAGAAGACTTATCCATTTAAACTATTTTTATGGTTATAGTAATGTATGTCTCTTTCGTGTCTTGTCCGTGAGTTAATATTTTGCAGTGTTTCAATGTAGAATATTGAAAAATTTCACACATTACATGTTATGTGAGTGTTTGGGGGGTTTTCAGATCACAGTTTCCCAGCACCTCAAGAAGCAACTTTCATGCAAACTAATCCAATTGAAATAAAATGAGGGAGTTAGTTAGATGAGTTAAAGGGTACTTAGAAGGGTTACGTTGTTAATAAGTAGGCTATAAATAAATGGTCATTGATAGTTGTAGTTAGACTCTGAATAAATAAAATTTGTCCAGTTCTCTCTAGTATCTCTCATCTTCTACCTATTTATCTATCTTTCGCTCTATTTTCTCTCATATCTTCTATTTCCTATTCTACCTTCTACTTCAAATCCTTCCTACACATCACAAACAAATTAAGGAAGAATACCTTTTGGACCTGCTTCACAAAAGAATCTGCAGAACCGATGGCAGAAACACATAATACATGAGCATCATGTAGAGCCCTCAAAGATATTTTAGAGTTGATAATTCTCACGTCAAATAAGTAAGATGGATCCATTCTTGTAAAGAACACAGGAACAGACTCTTTAACTTTTCGAACAATTGACTTGATATCATCAAGAGTATCTTCAGAAACCTGTGAATCTCCCAAAGTATTAGCTTCATCACATCGTAATTTTATATCTGGAAAATGTGCGGAATTAAAAATTACATCAACAGCATTGGAGAAAAAATATGATAACATACTAAGTCAGCATGATGTACAACAACTACATCTGCTCGTCGAAGTGCAGTCAAAGGTTCCCTTAATGGTCCAAGTGGCATTAGTTGAAGGTTACCCCAAAGAGTTAATCCATTAACCATCACAATCTCCAAATCTCGCTGCAAGCTCCAATGCTGCCTTGCATATAAATTATACAATTCAAAGACAACAGCAGGTCAATGTAAAAATATTTTTTTCATCGTAAATGTCTTTTGGCAATTACCACCAAAAATTTAAATCTCAAGCAATCAAAGTGCAGCAGACAAAACTGAGAATGAACATAACTTAAGGAGCATAACTTAGCCGGGACATCAGATGTTTAAATAAACAATATAGAAGAAAATATGTAACAGTAGATCAAGGAAAGAGGAGAGGGCAAGGAGAATCGCATTACCTGCATTGCATCATCAAGAACTACAACTCCAACTTTTTTGGAATCAGGATAACTTTCCTTCTTCCTATCAAGGCAAAGTTCTTCATGCCATGAACTAATATAGCCGTATTTTTGGATGAATTGACTTGCAACAGCTACTCGATTTGCACCAACACCAAATTGAATTGCTGTCCCAAATAAACGTCTTCGAAGCATGTTGACTTCATCCCCACCTCCATATCCCTGCCAGGCAAATGAAAAATGTGGATCACTGAGCATGCCTATTTCAATTTTCACACAAGCTGCCTTCAGAACTAAACAATCTATCCCGGTCAAAATGAGCCAAATAAAATACACAGTGGTTTCTCATGGAAGTATCCTATTATTTATTATTTGAAAATTTTGGATATGATCAATAATTGAGATAAAAAAGAAACAGACGTTATTTTAGTAGTAATGCAGCGACAGGTCATTAGAAAATCCTACTGAAAAATGAAAGGAGTTGTATCATGTTAAAATGATAAAGCTCAATTGCATAATATAATACACTTAAGTTGGAAAAAAAAATACACTTAAGACATCATAAATATATAAGCAAGGTTGTTATACCATTTCTGACTCACCATATGCAGTAGCCAATAAGACTACAGTTCAGACACAAAATAATCTAAGCCCCTACGCTAAGCCTTTTATTGCCTTGTATTCTCTGAATTAAGCTAAGAACCTAGCCAAAAAAAATATTTGATAAGCCTAGACATCAAGTTCATTTTCAAACAATCTTTGGAGCACTTTGTCAGTTCAAAGTCACATTACTAGAAATTATTGTTGCCAAACGTCACTCTATCAGGATTGATTGTGGAAACATATGGACAAACTTACAACTAATTTTCAACCCCCTGCTTTTGACTTCAACACATAGTATATCTCTCACCTTAAACTCTTGACAAAATTGTAATCAGTAAACTATCTAATTTCATGTATTTGTGCAGTTGAAATATTGGAATGTTAACCTATGGCGGGAGCAGCATCAACAGATTCAATCTTGATGTAGAGCTCCAAGACCTATTACAATAAGCTCCTTGCATGTTTCTCACTAAGCCATAACTGAGTTTACAACAGTGGTTATTTGGTAACAGCACAAAATTGACATTCTGAGCCACTAGATATAACTGAGCTACAACCAGGGGTTTTTTGAGATCCTTCATTCGCCTTGGCAATCCTCACCCTTTCAGCTTTCTCCCATTTTTCAGAAGCCGCATAGATATTGGACATAAGCACATTGTAAGAATTATTGCCAGAAAGAGAGTCCAAACTTTGTGCCCTAATAATATCCTTCATTATTTGTTCAGCCATTTCCAAAGCTGAATGAATCTGGCATGCACCAAGCATTGCCCCCAGAACTGTGTCATTGGGTTTCATTGGCATTTTTTGAATTAACTCATAAGCCTCCTTTAATCTCCCTGCCCGCCCCAAGAGGTCAACTACGCATCCATAATGCTTGATGCTTATTTCCAATCCACATTTCAGCATTTTGGATATTACTTCTAACGCTTCATTGACAAAGCCCCCATGAGCACAAGCTGTGAGTACAGTAAGAAAGGTGATGCCATCAGGCCTTACATTTGAATTCTCCATTCTGCCCAAAAACTCAAGAACCTCGAGACATTTTCCATTGATAGCAAAGCCAGATATCATTGCATTCCAGCAGAAGATATTCCTTTCATTAAACTCTTCAAAGACCAATCTTGCATTGATCAAGTCCCCACATTTTGCATACATGTCAATTAATCCACTCAGAACAAACTGATTCGTCTTCATTGCTCTCTTTCTTATCATATGGTGGATTTTCTTACCAGCATTTAGAAGCCCTAGCTGGGAACAAGCAGATAAAATACTAACAATAGTAAACTCATCAGGTTGAAACCCTTCGTCTTGCATATCATCAAATGCTTTCAGTGCTTCCTCACCAAATCCATTCTGGACGTACCCAGAAATCATGGAATTCCAAATCTCCAAATTCCGTACTGGAACCTGCCGAAAAATGGCCTCAGCCTCTTTGACATTGCCTATCCTCGAGTACCCACAAATCATACATGACCAGACAAAGAAATTCCTCTCAGGCATCTGCCCAAAGATCTCTCTGGCAGCTTCCATATTCCCTTGTCTAGCATACCCATCAGCCATCACAGTCCATGTCCCCACATTTTTTAACTCAGGTGGACCATTATCAAACAATTGCCGAGCAGTGGCAATATCCCCACTCCTTGCAAACCCATCAATCATTTGATTCCAAGTTACTTCTGTTCGTCCTGGCATCTTGTCAAATAGAATTAAAGCAGAGTTTGTGTCCCCATTCTTTAGGTATCCATTAATCATGGCATTCCAAGTGACAACATTTTTCTCAGGCATAGATTCAAACACTTGAAAGGAATCAAGAACAGCACCACACTTGGCATAAATACTGATTAATGTGGTTCCAATCATTACATCACTGTCTGAACCAGCCTTAATGGACTCTGCATGCAAAGCCTTCCCATAATCAAAGAACGAAAGAGAAGCACAAGCTTTGAGTAACAAAGGGATCGCACCAAAAAGGTATACTCCTTCATGGCGAATTTGTTTATACACGACTAGAGCCTCTTTCCATGATCCTTGGTAAATGTAATTATTAATTAAAGAAGACCAATTTGGTACATACGGGAAGCTTCTGCTGGTGCAAAATTGAAATGTTTGATTGACACTTGCAGGATGTGGGAGCCAAAATCTTTGAAGGTTTCGAGGTAGAGGTGATACTTTTGATTGAAAATATCTAGTAAACGGATGTAGGAGCAAAGAACGTTGAAGGTTTAGATGTAGAGGAAGCACTTTTGATTGATAAAATCTAGCAAAAGGCTGTATGTATTGCTCAAGACTATGTATTCTAGCTATTCTCTTTTCCATGGCCCCTTCTAATCTAGAGGGGGCGACTGGAGATGAAGAGACAGCAGGTGAGGAGGATGAGTTCGAAGTCATAATTGAAGGTGCTGAAGAAGCGCTCCATCATTGAGTTTTTTGAAGTTGAGAAGCAACTGCAGACTGAAACCATTTGAGATTCTGGCGCTTAGTTAGGATGCAGATGAGATGTCTGTTATGGTTACTAAGTTCTAATAGTGGTCTCACAGCTCAAATGTGCCGGGATCCAATCAGTTGAGAGAAATTATATTATGTAACAGCCGCACCAGTTTATTTCAAGAATCATACCAAACCAGCTGAATGACCTGGTTAGCCCATAACATGATACAAACTTTTCAAGTTAACGATTAAATTTCGAGAAATGAAGCCAAATTACTAAATCGCATGACTGTGTTTGGGAAGAAAAACTGCAAGCAACTTGCATTATTATAGTAGTAAATAATAATAGGCAATAGATAAACAGGTTTTATATTCAGACGAAAGTTGAAACAAGCCAGTCACATAGTATGGTCCCACTCATGAACAGTTCAGTATTAAAAAAATCAGAAAATTTATGAAAGTAGCATGTCTTTGAAAACGGAAGGTGGGCAGGTGGATTTTGAATACAAAACTTTGAAAGTTCTCTCAAGTAAAACATCAAACTGACCAGCTAAATGTCATAAAAAAATTGGCCAGAGAGGCCGCACATCCAAGAAATTGGAAAACGGTGGAACAAATGAAAATACCCTTGAAAGAATCAGAGGCGAAATTCCACAATCAGCTAACCAGAGTGCGATGAACTCAACCATCGGTGTCTTCCCATTGCCTCCCCATGTCAAATTCCCGACACTAATAACAGGAACGGGCAACCTTCCAGATTGAATAAGCATAATAATCAACATTAATTTTCCTACTGACTTTCTTAACGACCAAAAAAAGCATTGGAGGGGAGAAGAAAGAGAGAAAACAATGAGATAGAGAAAAAGGGATCACCGGTGCCTTTGAAAGAAGCCAACTTCGTAGAGAAAGTAGCGAAGAGAGAGAACGAGCTTGTAGAGAGAAGAGGCCGCATAAAGAAAAGGGACGAGAGAGCGTTGAAGAGGAGGAAGCTTAGCGAGACTCTGAGCGTAGGCGATCTCAGTAGCAAGTCTTCTCAGTTTCTCCATGAAGGCATCTGAGGCACCATCTTCCCCAATCCCCACGACGACGAGAATGAGTTTTGAGGCGCGCCAAATGTTTATTTGGGGGAAAAAAAAAACAAATATTCTAGTTTTGGCGTTCATTCGTTCCTGTTTTTTTCCCCCTCTTCCATGGGGAAAAAAATAAATCAATTATCGATTTCATTATATCAAACATAATAATGGATTTTTTTTTACAAGTGTCCAAATATCCATAAGTAATGCTCGGATAAAAATAACATGTCATTCAGAAATAACAACAACTAGTTGAAATACTAGAAAATTAAATTTATAACATATATTATTTTATTTAACATTATATTATAATTTGTCTCAAGAAAAAAATTAATCTTTGACAATTGACAACCCACTTTATTTTAATATTGACAAGTTATATTTAAATATTAAAAAATAATTATTTAAATATTAACAATCTATTCAAAATTAATAATTCAGAAATATTTTAAAAACAAAACTTTATATATATATATATATATATATATTTTTTTTGTACTTTTGGTTCAATGATTTTCTATGGTTTGAGGAACCAAGATTATTATGACATGGGTTCAAACGCCTTGCTCCTTTATTTACTTGCTATTTAAATACAAGCCCAATGTCCTACAGTAAAATTTTAAATTATGCGGAGCTTGATTTAAAAGGATCACATCTTTAAAATCCATAAAATCTATTTCAATATATATATATATATATATATATACACATATGTAATTTGTAAATTTTTTATTGGAGGTATATCTTCTAAAGATGTATCTGCAAGCTGCCAGTTCCTAAGGTCAAAGAACAGGAGAAAAAAATGTATTGTTAAATAAATATTAAATAAGCCTCACCCCAAATTACATAATATTAGGCAATAAAGTAAATCGATCCTTAAATTATATCTCTAAGAATGTTAGGAATTTTAAACTCATTTTTTATATAATATATCTTTCAATTTTTAAAAATAGTGTAATATAATTTCTACCAATAATAAAAATTAACTAAAAAATGACAAAACTATCTAATTTTTTTATCCTTTTCTATAATTTTTGGTCTTTTTATAATTTTTATATATTTTTTATTATTTTTATGTCAAATAACATTTAAAATTAATTTTTATTAATGATAAAAGTTAAATTATATTATTTTCAAAATAATATCAAAAAATAAGTTTAAAATCTCAATATTTTTAGATTTATAGTTTAGAATCAATTCGCTCTCTTATCTTATATAGTTATAATTTAGAAATTTATAAATATCATAATCTATCCTCCATACTCCAGAGTCCCTCTTTTTTCCATATAAATATGGTGGCTAGGGTGACAATGCATGTATTTGGATAGAAGAGAAAATTAATTTTTCAGCCCACAATTAATTTTTTTAAAAAAATTATCCAGATATCACAAAAAAAAAATCGATTAAAGAAGCAAATGCACGTTTTCACGTAAGCTCCTTCCATCGCTTTTTGCCAAAAATTTGTAAAAAATGTCAAAAAAAATTATAAAAACGGGCCCAAAAAATTACAAAAAAAACACATAATTTAATAAAAATAAAATTAAACTCTCTTCTTTTTTCTTTTTTTAAATAAAATTTAAACTTTGTATCTTCAAATAATTAATATTTGATATTTAAAAATTAAATTATATAGTAATTTATATAATTAAAAATTAATTTTGATTAAATTATTTAAATATTTTTATTTTATTAAAATTAATTTTAAAAAAACAATATCCAAATAAATTATGTTATAATATAATTAATTATAATTAAAATTTATCACTTAATTAATTATTTTTATAATTTATTATACCCACTGAAATTTAAATTTAAATGGACACAATATCTTTTTGGATCAAACGAACCCCAAATCAATACGCTCCTCCTTTGTCCTCCCACAAATCGCTCTTTCACTTTCTTTATTCGGTGCCTGTTGTGTTCAACTTTCCTTGTCAGCAAAAGATACAAACATTATTACTCATTAATATATATATATAGAGAGAGAGAGAGAGAGGTGTAAAGACCTAATGCCGAACGAAAGGCAACAAACAATGCACATGTGACGTGTGAAGTAAGCACCGCACTTGTCTCCAAATAACAGGAGATCCCACCACCTGGTGCCCCCCTCCTTTTTTTATCTCTTCTTGATCTTTCCACATGCTTGTTAATTATAACCTTTTCTTCTTCTTTTTATAATTTAAGTATCTTTCTCTTAATCAGCCACCAAATGACACTATCAATATATTATTATTATTTATTATATACATTAAAAAAGTGACTTTGCTAAGCACAGTTAATGTCTTAATGAGACTGATGTGTTAAATTTGATGCCTCCACATAAACTTCTTTTCATTAGAAATCGAGAAGAGGGCTGTATTTGGAACGAAGTGATTAATGCTCCACAGACTCTTATAAGGCCACTTGTATAAAGGATCGAATATATTTTTTTTAGAAGATGTTAATGAATTTGGTTTTTTAAAAGGGAAAATACAAGTGTTAGTTTTTATAGTTTTAATTTATTTTGATATAGATCCCTTTTTTTTTTGTTGTTGCGTTAGGCCGGTCTCTTAACTTTTGATAAAATGACACTGGCAATATTAAATATGCTCTAACTAAAAATACTAATCTATTATTAGTGAAATTATGATTCATCATATTAATAGGACCGTTCAGCCTTGTTATGTTTCATATTTTAGGTTTTAATGTGTTAAAACATGACTTCATCTTAATACAAATATTAACGACATTAGTCACATATTAATATATTTAATATTGCTAGTATCATCTTATCATTTTTTAAATATAATAAAAAATAATAAGAAACTCGAAACAATGAAAAAAAAAATTATAAAGACTAATAATTATATTATAAATCAACTTTAAATCATAAATCAAATTTAAACCAGAGCCTTCAACTTACCTTTGTCTCCATCCCCCTCCAACCAAACGGATAACATGCCCCGTGACCTGAAATATTATGCGATGCCACAAATTCTCAACCCTTGTTGACGTCATCATTTACATTTTTAAGAAATATTTGCCTCGTTGAAAATCATATTAAATGCGTTTGACTATTGAGATTGTCACAAATTATTTTTTTTAACCCTTTTACACAAATTACACACTTTTTCCAAATATTTATTTCTTTTTTATCTGCAACTTCGAAAATTCGCTTCTAACCACCATAGCAATTCCTTGTTTTTAATATAAAAAATATTCAGAAGATAAATTGTTTAGTTTCTCACTCTTCACTCAATTATAATTAAATCACTGAACTTTAATCCAATATAACCTAATATTTATAATTTGATTCAATTATAACTTTGGTTGGTATAACCCAATTCTTAATTTTAATTGTTTAAAATATTAATTATTAGAGGTGTCCACATTTAATATTCAATCATATAATGAATAAGATATTTTAAATAGAAGGATGTATATAAGTAATAAAAAAATTAATCATTAAACCTCAATAAATAACTTTACTATTTATAATTTTTTTAAAATATATGAATTAATATTTTAAATAATTAAAATTATAAAGTTTGAGTTGTGTCAAGTTAAAATTTAGGGATTAACTTATAATAAGACAATAATTATAAAAATTAAATGATTAATTTTATTTAAAAAAAATTTGTAGATGACATTAATTGACTAATTGTACTACCATTGCGTGAGTCAGTGTGTACACAAGAGTGGGGTCAAGTTCCAATTAGTAAATGAGAATTGACACATAATCGATGGCCTCGTTTTTGACATGCCGTGTGCCACAAAAATGGGAGTCGCTTTCTACATCCTCTATTTATTTTCTTCATCCCCGTAAAGAAAGTATCAGCCTTCATTAAAATTTCCTCCCTCTATTTTTTTTTTCTTCATTAAGTCAAACGTATCAAATTTAATATCTCTATTATCCAAATAAATATTTTATATTTCCATGATGTTTTTGTTTAATTTTCTATTTTTCCTATTAACTATGGTGTTCTCCAAAATTTTCACAATCCCAATTTGCAAGGGCCAAAACTCAAATTTGGAATCTAATAATGATAATGAAGTTCCAAATTTCTAAATTTGCATTTTCAATAGATAATTATAACTTATTTTTAAGAAAAAATTGTCAGACCTAATTGTTACTCTTTCGATAGAAAATCAAATTAATTAATTATTTAATCTATGCTAACCTTTACCAACTTTGCTTATCTTTCTTGTCCATTTTTTATTTAAGTCATTTGACAAGGAAAACATAAAAATGATGTACAAGTTAAACCCAAAAATATCAATTTTTTTTTATTCCTTGTCCTTCCTCTTAAACACAGTTATGAACTTCTACAAAGAAGTTTTCACAACGCGCAAACTATTAGTATAAGCAAACACAGTTCAAAGGGAGAGGGCTCTCTTCATTTTTCTCTATTTCTTCCATCCTCACCATTCAAATTATTTTATTAAATAATTTTTTTAAATGATAAAATTAATAAATAGTGGGGATGGGAGAAATGAAAAGAAATTGAGGAAAAAAAAAGTAGAAAGACCCCTCTTCCCAATTCAATAATTATTGTGGTCAATTAGTACAACAGTTTTAAATACTTAATTTTGTATACTTAATATATTTTATCCAAACAAATTAATATAAATAGATTTTAATGTGTTGGTAATATTAATAATAAAGGTTTGGTATACAATAAATAATTCATAAAAAATACGCGTGTCATTGTTTAATTGATAATAAATACTTTTAATATATAAGTCTAAGTATATAATTTTTTATTTTAAATTAATTTCCTAACTGTTTTTCTATAACAATCCTGAGAGTAATTTAAACGTATTTTTTATATGAAAATGATCTTCAATATGTATTGATGAGTAGTACGTATGGAGAGGAGAGAATAATGAGAACTTGCAAACTTGTATTCGTTGGAATTTTTAATGAACAACAGATTTTTAATTAGGCCTTGATAAGAATTTTTAAGTCAATAAACAAAGGATACATCTGCAGCTGTCTTCCAGTAATTTTCTTGGCATCCTTAATGAATACTTTGAAATTCACATGAGGCGTAGAATCTTTTTTTTTTTTTTTTTGACCAGGTGAGACGTAGAATCTAATCCCTTGAACTTTTGGTTGTGTACATACAACGAAGCGGGTTCAAGATTTCTCCATTTCATTTTCTCTTGAAAGCCCACCACATAGTGAATCACACACACACAAATGTATATAAACGCTTCCTTGCCTCATAAAGTACGTATGATAACGAAAACCCCTGGGATGGGTTGGGACTAACCAATCGAATCCCATTCTCATAAATGCGCACCGAATTTTTACATATAATATATATATTAGTTTTATCCATAAATTACTTTTAACATATGTTATTATAATTTAAAAAAATTTAAAACTCAATAAATTTATTTAAAAATTTAATAAATTTTTAACTTTACTCCTAGTAAATATACATACTTTAATAAAATATGTGCTCTGTCCAATATTTAATGAAAGATAAAAAAATTATGATAAAAATTTAATAACGTGACTTATAAATAAAAATAAATATCAATATGCACTTTAAACCTTGAACTATAATATTAGGTGTGATTTAAATTTTAAATTTTTAAAAGATACATTTTGAACTCTAAATAATTAAAGTTTGACAATTCCGCTTTACCGTTAAATTTCGACAAATGTCAATCAAATTTGGCCTTAATATTTGATTTTTTTCAAATTTCACTCTCTCTTTTTTCCCACCCTAATTTGGTAAAAATTACATATTAGGCCTTAATTTTACAAACGTTTATCTAAACTTAACGGTAGGAATAAATTTTCTCTAACTTTAGTTGCTTAAATTTCCTAATGCACCTTTTAAAAATTTAGGATTTAAATCACTCTTAAACTTATAGTTCAAGGTTTAAGTTACATATTAACCCCAAAGATAAAAAAAAAATCTCTTTCTAACATATAAATAAAACTAGAGGGAATACTCCCTTTTATTTTCTGTTTTTTAATTACAAGTCATTTTTAACTATTTTGTTGAAATCAAGAGAGGTTGTTAAATCATTAAATTTGTATCAAGATTATAAAATATTTCAACTTTACTTATATTATAGGGGAAATGAAATATAGCACTTGAGGGGTCATATAGAAATATTAAATTAACAAGATTATTTTATAAATAATTTATTAGGCATAAAATTAGAAAATTTTAATTAATAATATTTTATATAACTTATATTAAGGACCAATAAATTCAAAAGAAGAAAGTATCAGCATTAAAAAACTCCCTCCACCACAGGACCCCATGCAATGCACAATCAAACTTTTATTTGGTATACAAATATTCCATTTGATCTCTCTTAACATGTACAAAACTTACCAATGTTTATTTTATACTCGTATGCTCTTATTAAAGGTAATTTGTTCAAGATATCATTGAACATTAAATGCAGACATATCTCATAATGGGTTTTTATATTTTGATTTTTCACACCATGAAGAACTAATTTATTCTTTTACTCTCAACCTCCCTTGGAGTTTATTAGCCCTTGATATCATAAAACGGATAGTTGGATTTGAATATGATAAGTGGCACAAATCTGCTTACTCAATGAATATTTTAATTATGACCATTAGAGTCTATTGATGTTTAGAATTTATCAAGATGCATATGTTTTCTTTCAAAAATTCAGAACGATTTTTATGATCATAATACCTTTTATGTATATTGTCCACTTCAAAAATTCAGAATAGTCAATAGCTTGATTTGCAATTTGATTTGGTTGGTGATATTTAGTACTTTATTTATTACAAAATGTAAGACATCTTTAACCAAATCTCACTCCTAATAAAATAGTTATTTACTTTCAAACTAACATTATTTTTTTATATTTACCCCTATTATATACCTTATAATAAATATAAAGTTATTCGTCAATAAAAACACTTAAAAAAATAATAATTATATCTTAAAAGACTAAAATATCTTACATTTTAAAATGGAGGGAGTAATTTTTTTTAGTATCATATGAATTAGAGGGAGTATATTTTAGGAAAAATAACTATTAGGTTTTAAAAATTTGAATTAATAACAATTTGGTCATTGACAATTTTTTTTTAAAAAATAATTTGATAATGATGATTTAGACAAACAAATTCAGAAGTTTTAAACACAAATAAAATATTTAAGTTTTAAAAAACCTGTATACTTATGTTATGCTTGGCAGGAGAGAAAAATAGGGAGAAGGAAAAATTAGAAAGAAAATGACATTTTTTTATACTCAACTAATGAGAGAAAAATAACATAAGGGACTAACATATTTTTATTTTTGGCTTTTCTCTCTAAAAATGGAAAGCTTTGAAAAGAAAATTTAATTTTCAAATTTAACTGTTAATATTCTTGTTTCCTACATATTACTTCCCTCAATTTCCATCATCATTTTCTTTCCACGAATTTAAATTATTATATATTTAATAATTTATGAAATAAAAATTAAAATTGGACAAAATAATTTTTTGCTTGCATCGGATAAAATAATTCAAAATTATATTTGTATTTAATCAATAAAATATGATAAAAATTATATAAATAATATTTTAGAATATTAAATTTATCATATATAAATAATAAGATAATGTGAAATTAATAATTTTTCTTCCTCCTATTTTCTCTCATTGAGCCAAACATAGGAAGAGAAAATCATACCCTCCACTTTTTTCTTCTCTTTAATTTTTTCCCTACATTTTCTCTTCTCCCCATTTTTCCTTATGAGCCAAGCATATCATTAACCTTATATACTCAAGATGTTTAGTTTTTAATTAAATCTAAACATATAAATTTTTTATAAATTAATATCATTAACAGAGCAAATCTATTCGTCCTGATAAAATTACAGGAACTTAATCTTTTCCTTTGCCACTTTAACGTTCTTCCCACATTTTGTGGATTATATTTATGCATATGCTTAAATGTAAAAGCAGGGATTTATTACGGGAGGAGGGTTGGGTTTAGTGGAAGCCGGTAAGGGAATGGGGTCCGAATCTCTATAAATTTTGTGCTGTGTGGCCGCCCTTAGCTGTTGCCCCCACTATCACGTTGCCACGTGGCCATCACTATTGTCCAATTCCGGTGGGACCTACCATCAATCAATGCCCACCCCCCAACTTGCCCCTCGAAAATAATGTAACCAAACCCCAAGAGAGAGAAACAGTAAACGCTTTGGGGTTTCTAGAGAGAGAAAGACAGAGCAAGCGAGAAAAGGAAAAAAGAGGCTGCGGTTCCACCCATCAGAGAACAAAAGCCGAGTGAGCTGAGTCGCAGATCGTCGTCCATGGGTCAGATCGTGAGGAGGAAGAAGAAGGGACGCCCTTCCAAGGCCTATCTCGCCCACCGTTCCGGCGAATCTCCGGCTCCCGCTCAGCCCGACCTCCGCCGCAGCCTTCGCCGACGAAATGTGAGGTACAACATCGAGTATGACGACTACCTTGACGAGGACGACGAGGACGAGGACGAGGACGAGAGGAGGAGGGAGAAGAAGCTGAAGCTAGTTGTGAAGCTTAACCAGGATAGGGATAGGGACGAAGAAGAGTCGGCGCCCAGCCGCACGCGCGGTGGGGCGCGTGGGAGTCACTCGCGGGACTCTTCGGAGGAGGACGAGGGTGAAAGGAAGCCCTTGAAGAAGAGGAGGATTAACGGCGGCAGGGTTGGGAATGAAGACGGCGAGGAGGAGGACGAGGAGGAGGAAGGAGGGGATGATAATGATGAAGAAAACGAAAACGAGGAAGACGAGAATCTCCGTGACCATAATGATGATGATGATGATGGCGTGGTAAGTTCTGTATCATTGCCGTGAGTATTATGATTTTTAAATTGTGGCTGTGATCGCCAAAGCAGCTGCATTTCGATTGCTGCAATTGGAATAAAAGTATAAAGCGAAAGAACAGCTGGGGAATACAGATCTAAACCTAAAACTCCATGGAGGAGACCAAAGTGTCTGGTAGAGCAGCAGCGTGGGAGCCAAAGAATTTCAGCAGAGTGTCCAGCTCAGCGAAAATCACTGAGTATTTTTATTTTGGTGCTACAATTGGTCCATAATTCAGCATCCTTCTCTATCTCTCCGTAACTCCGTTTCTCTCTCTAGGTCTTTCTCTCTGTCTGTGTCGGGATTTTTGAGAGAGATAACTAACGGGTCAACTGTCAAAAACTAACACCCGCAGAATCTGATAAGGGCTCCCACACACTCTCGCACACTCTCTCTCTACCCACATCCACCTCTCTATATCTTCTTTCTCTCTCTTTTACTCTTACGTTTTGTCTGCCTTGTCTCTGTCTCTGTCTCCATCGAACGCTCTCATAAACGCAGCCTTTGCCTTTTTATACCTGTATTACATTATTAATTATGTTTCTTGGGGGCTGTGGTTATGACAGGTAAAAGGCAGAAAAGTGGATTCGAAAGGGCTCCACTCTGTTTCAGGTATGTGCTGACTTATGGGTTTAGGTTGTGATTCGTAAGTCTCTTTAATTTTGATGCTGAGCAGTACAGGTTCTATTTGCATAGTCATTTGTGATTTTTTTGAACCCTTTTTGTTTTATCAGGGACTCCGAGAAAATCTTCATCTGGAATTCCGTTACCTGATAAGAGGACATTAGAGTTGATCCTCGACAAACTTCAGAAGTATGGAATTGGAGTTTCGTTTTTGCATTTCTTCTGCTCTCGCTCTTCTTTGTTTAGACACGAAATCTTTAGGAGAATTTGATAAAATTGTGGCGAGGGATGTATTTAGCACTCATCTATGGCATATATATACATTTATTGGCATTATTTTTCGAATGTGATCATTGCCACGTGTCTATACGATGACAGGAAGGACACATACGGTGTGTATGCGGAACCTGTTGATCCGGAAGAGGTGTGATAATTTTTACAGTGAAAAGTGATGATTTTATTGTTGGAATATATTCTGAGGTGAAGGTTGAAAGTTTGTTTGAATGCAGCTTCCTGATTATCACGATTGTTGAGAATCCAATGGACTTTGCCACAGTACGAAAGAAGCTTGCTAATGGATCATATCCCACGTTAGAACAATTTGAGGTATGTAAATGTATCTACCCAACATAAGTTGACTCTTTCTTTTCCTGTTCAATGATTTTGGTTATTGCTTCTTGTTGGCTTATTGACTAGATTTGGATGTTTATGTGTACTTCTTTTTCTGCTCAGTGTTGTGATATATATTACCTATACTTGTGACTTGAAAGACATAGTTACTCATTTCTCTCTTTAAAACTCATGACTCATGATGTTTGGTACCTTCAACAGCACCACTTCTATCTACTAATCATTTCCTTGGTATATTGAATGTGATTTAGATATAGTGGTCGAATTCATTTCTGTCTGTGCTGAGTCCTGCCTTTTGCTCCATTTCTTCAATGGGTTTTATTGAATTATTTTTACTAGGAAAGCAGTGGCATTTATTATCTATGTCATATGATGCACCTGATGACCCTAATTATCCTTATTACTTTGTTGCACAAAAGGTGGCAATTATTATCTATGTCATATGATGCACCTGATGACCCTAATTATCCTTTATTACTTTGTTGCACAAAATTCTTAACTCGAAGTTTTCCCTGAAAACAGTATACTCTCATTAGAGGATTGTACTTATTCGACTTTAACAATGTCATGAATATGATCAGTTGCTGTTTATTAGCCACAGGAAGACTTGTTTTAATGCTATTCTGGATTTTATACAGATAACTCCAAAATGTTTCTTACTCAACTGTGACTGATTGTGCTCAACTCTTGAAAAATTCTTGAATGAATTTACTGCTGATTGGTCTGTCATCTGAACCAGTTTTATGCCAAGTATTGATGCCATTGTCCTAATCCTGTAAAATACTGGAAGAGCAAATATTTTATTATCATCACATTGACTTGTTAATGGCATTGTTAAATGCAGAGTGATGTATTTTTAATATGCACAAATGCAATGCAATACAATTCGGCGGAAACTATATACCACAAACAGGTATAAACTGTTTCTCCTTGTTTACTACTTACAAAAGATCATGTTTAAAATAACTGGGTGTCGTTAATCTTTCTGTTGTTTATTATGACTATTATATTTGTACAGGCACGATCAATACAAGAATTAGCTCGGAAGAAGTTTGAGAAGTTAAGGGTTGACTTTGAACACTCACAAGGTGAGCTGAAATCAGACCAAAAAGCGAGATCAAATTCCTTGGGCAAGAAGCAGACAAAGAAGCCAGTTGGTCATTCCTCACAGGAACCTGTTGGCTCTGATTTCTCTCTGCCGGCGCGACTCTCGCTAACATTGGAGATGTGCTGCCAACTTCACACCCTATCCCAGGTGGCATGTTTGAGAGGCCTTCCAACAATGATGCCCTTGGCCGATGGTAATGGTTTCTTAATTGATGCAAATCAAGAAAAGCAGATGATGTTTTATCAGGTATTACTGTGCAGGTCATTTCTCTCTTCTCTGGTTATCTGCTTACATTTTGTCTAAATTATCAACTTTTATGTATATTCTCCTGGGTAGGATACTTATGTTGCTATCCACTTTATTACTTTGTAACCTCATTTCTTTCTTATTTAAGGGAAGAACCTTCTCTCTAAGTTGGGAAGAAAGCCATTTGGGCTTGATGATAATCGTCGTGGAACTTATAATGCCTTTATGCAACCTGTCACCAA
>NW_026555553.1:0-60753 GCF_029017545.1 Prosopis cineraria | reverse complement strand
GGACAGGTAAAACGTGTTTCCTTTTGGCTCTCCGTGTGTTCGAGAAAAGTACCCAATGTTGGGTTTTGGCATTTTGTTAAAACTTGATTTTTTACAGTGGAATGAGACAGATCTAAAAGTGATGTTGATTTGATTTTGACTGGACTTTATAGGACTTTTTAGCATATAACTATCTTAGTCGAAATTTTGAAGTCATCAGAGAAATCTTAAGCTGTACAGCTTGTAAACTCTTCTTCAAACTTTGATGCACATTGACTTTTTTCCCCTTTCAATGAAACAAGACTGTGTCTGGCTGGCACGACTTAGAATTGAATGAAATAAGATATATTTTTAAGAGGTGTATAAAATTTCCAAGTCCTCTTGCTCTTTTATTTGTACTCACATTATGCTGCATTCTTCTATCTTTGCACACAAAGCATGTGATTCATTTTCGTCCTGAGAAGAAAAATAAACTCTTCTCATATGCAACCATTCTTTTCAATGCAAAATACGTCTTAATCTACTAGGTTTCAAGTCTTTGGAGACCATCTCAACAGATATGCTTCCGCCAAACTCCTTATTTAGACTATTAATGTAATTATTTTTTTGCTTTATTTAAACAATTCTGTTTTGGAAAAGAAAAAAAAAAGAATGTTAATAGGCATATGCAATTGGTTCTGATGTATTTTATAATTGGTTAGTGTGGGACTATTTCTGTATCACAAGACAATTAGGTTTCTTGCTGAGGTTCAAATTTATAGCCTTCCATTTTTTTCCAATTTCTGTATATTTATTTATTTTTGTTTTTTTATTTCTTCTATATATTTCTAAAACTTGGCTCTCTCTTTTTTTTTTTTTTCCTTTTTGTGTTTTAGTTTGTCTGCCATGGATGAACATGAATATTAATGGGAGGATTTTTTTTTTTTTTCTGGGATTTGGAAGAGAAGCTAACGTGAAATTAGTTTTTATATTTGTATGAAAATACAAAATTTAAAGTTATGTTACCACTGTTTTGGGATTGCAATAGATAAAAGTGGGTGTTGTGTGCTGCAGCAATGTGTTAACTATTAACCATGCTGAAGGAGCAATAAAAGATCGCCCCATGTCTGAGATTGCACATGTTTCTAAAGCTAGCACAAGATTGTTATGGGTTTGTCTTGACCGGACCTTGAAATTTTCTCATTTGACATTGATGCATTTGGTATATCTAGGTTTATTTATAGTAGTTTAGTGTTTCCAATTCGTATATTTAAGTTTTGTGTTTTTGTTTCTCTTTTATTGATCTTATTTGTATAGAAGTAGATAGATCTAGGATGATCTTACATTTTTTGCGTAAGTGTTGCCAATGCGCCGGAAGAGGAATCTCCTATATGCAATAAGTTCCAATAAATGTATTATGCCCCTTTGGTCCTTTAACAATGGATGCACCTGAAGTTGTAACAGTGCATCTCTCCATGGTCCATACTACATGTCTACTACCATTTTTTGCTTTGTATGTTCATTTCCCTCTTTCACTTATTTCATTCCAATGAGTATTAGCTATTTTTACCTCTCGAACATTAGGACTTGAACTCCACTTCGGTGGAGAAATGACGACTGTCTTTTGGAGATCTTTGCAAATTTAGGTGCAGTAAATAGCACAATTGATGTCAAAGTTGATACTGAATCTAAGGTAACTTGCTTTGATTTCATTAACTTTGAAATCTAAAATCTTTTTTTTTTTCTGAGTTCGCTTGATGGTAACGACTTTCCTTGACAGGTTTTGATGATAGTCACAATACCATATATGTGCATTCTACAAAACCATAGCTTTAATATAACTAATTGATTACAGCTTAAGCAAGGTACTGTTATATTATTGAGATGCTAATTTTGACTGAGATATCATAATCTTTGATAAATTATAACTGTGCCTTTAATTGCAGTTGGAAGTTCAGTATCTTCATGATCATGTGGCTTTTACAACTGCTGTTAGTCTAAACCAGCCCCCTGCCATTGATTTTTTTTTTTGCAGCAATTGGAACAAAGCCTAATTCCAATGCTTCAGTAATTTTGTATGTACTTGACATGCTTTAATGATTGATTGTTCAATTTAGTTGAATAAATGAGCTGACGCCTTCCATATAGTTGTTGCAAGAGTTTTAAGAATTATTACTTACATTGATTATTAAACATCTATATCCCATACAATTATTTGGGGCATGAATCAGCACAATATTAAAGGATGGAATATTGTGTTATTACTTGGGGATATAATTAGTGCCTTCACATTTTCAATCTTGACAAAGGAGACTCCTTGAAAGCATCGTACTTGCATCATCTTGATCATTTAAATGACTCCCAAGTTTGGTTTAGCACTGGCCCTCAAGCCTTGAAACAGTTATACAGATTTATAAATAGGTATAATACTTGAGCCTTATTCTCACATCTCTCTTCAATTGGGTACAATGTAGATATAGCTTCTTTCTATCATTGTCAATTGATTGATTCAAGATTGAGACTAGAAAAATTTATATTTAATACATTGTGATAGACTTGTACTACTCTATACCAATAGAAGGTTCGAGCTACTAGTAGTTTTATATATATATATATATATATATATATATATATTATATATATAGTTACTTCCTTTTTTGTGCGGCTTCCTGTCTTCAAGTTTGTGATTTTTGAGATTGAAAAATGTTATGTTAGTATGCATGCCATAGGCTTTCCTTTCTAAAGAAATGAAAAAAATTGAAATTGATGAGCAACATTTACCCATTCCATTCATATAATTTCCTCATGTGTCCACTGTCTCCTCTTTTGGGTTGCATGAACTATTATATCAATATATGGATAGGTTATTTTCATAGAGGAGGTTCCCTGGTTTTATCACAATGCTGCTTACGAAGGTTATCATCTTCCCTTTTTTGCTAACTAATACATGTTAAAGAAGTATTACTTCCTAAGTATAAAAAAGAAGCAGCATTACTTCCTTCCCACTACTTGTTGATGCTGATGCCGATGTTGGTGGTTAAAAAGTTCTATTCTTTTTGTTTATTAGTATATTTTATATTCCATTAATTACTTTATGACATTATGTACAGAATTATATATCATATTCCGTATTTTTGAATAGTCAGAGTTACATATTTTTGACACTTTATTGATATTATTATCTTATATTCTTACAGACAATAAAATAGCAAATATATGAATGTGACAAAAAGGTGCACAGAGCCCCATGAATACATTACTATATATAAGGATTAAATAGAAACCCTAATACATCAGATGTAAACACATGTTACATCATAAAGAATAAATAATTACAATTACAAATATACAAGATAAATATATGTTATGAACATATTGAGCTATAAGCAATTAGGGCTTTATTATTGTTGCGCTTACATAAAACTGAATTGGGCTCTATTATCTTGACATCCCCACTCAAATGAGAAATGGGTGCTTTGCAAAGTCTGAGTTTGTTTCTAAGACTAAGAAATTGAGAGTGAGTCATCACTTTGGTGAAAATGTCAGCTATATTTTCAGCAGAAGGCATGTAATGGAAATCAGATTTTGATTTATCAATTTATCACAAATATAATGCACATCGAGCTCTGTGTTTAGTTCGAGCGTGATAAATGAAGTTTGACGCTAATGTAGCAATACTTAAATTATCACACCAAGGCAGAGGAATCTATTCAATCTTCAATCCAACTTCAAAAAGCAGAGATGGGAGACACTCAATTTCAGTCACCAGGTCTGTAAGGGATCTATACTCAGATTCTGTGCTTGATTGAGCAACAACTCTCTGCTTTTTGTTAGACTAAGCAATCAAGGAGTCACCAAAGAATACACAGTGGCCTCCAAATGATTTTTTATCATCGACACACACAGCCCGATCCACATATGAAAACCCTTGTAGATTGAGGTATGTGCTTAGTCTGATATGAAGAGCTAAATCAGAGGATCCCTTTAAGTAATTAGCAATCTTTTAACTGCTTGCCAATACTTATCTGTTGGTTGTTGAAGAAATTGACTGAGCTTGTTAATTGAGAACATGATATCCAGTCTAGTATTAACCAAATATTGTAAAGCCCCAATAATCTGTCTAATAAAGTAGGATTAGATAAGGGTATCCTATCATGAATGGACATATTTTTATTGACAAGCATGAGTGTGGGTACAGCTGAACATTGCTCCATGCTACATCTTCTGAGAATCTCAAATTATACTTTTCCTATTTGACATAAACCCTAGTAGTATCTCTAAAAGCCTCTGCTTCAAGAAAGTGATGTAAATTGCCTAGATCTTTGAGAGGGAACAAAGCATTTAACTCTTTGATAAACAAGGTCAGCATATTCAAATTGGTCCCAGTAATGATAATATCATCCACATGAACTAAGCAAAACATGATATTAGTATTTGCTTGTAGAAAGAATAATGAACTATCACATTTGGAGTGAACAAATTTCCAGCTCATCAGAGTATTCTTCTGCCTGTCAAACCCAGCCCTAGGGCCTTGTTTCAAACCATAAATTGCTTTGTTTAGCAAGCAAATATGATTAGGATATCTTTTATCAAGGAATCTTTCAGGTTGCTCATGAGTACCTTTTCTTGTAGGTAGCCATTCAAGAAAGCATTATTAATGTTAATTTGTCTAATCTACCACTAAAAGCTAACAGTAGAAGGCTTAGAGTAGAAGGCTTCAAAACAGGACTAAATGTCTCATCATAATCAACGCCTTGATATTATTGAAATCCCTTAGCCACTAATCATGCTTTAGGTTTAAGAAACTTTCCATCTACACCAAATTTGCTCTTAAAAACCCATTTGCAATCAACTGGTCTCTCTTTTCCTGCAGCAAGAACTAAGACCCAGGTTTGATTTTTAATAAGAGTATTGAACTCTTCAATCACAGCCTTTCTCCATATATTAGACTTTAAAGCTTCTTGAAAACTTTTAGGTTCCACAACACAATTTTCTTCAGATGTAATCAAACCAACATAAGGGATTTTAGGTTTGAAAATACCTGATTTACTTCTTGTTGTCATTTAGTATTGATTTTGCATATTATTGTTATGCCTTACTACTGGATCAAAATTCTGTTGTATTGATAATGCTCTATCAATCATAGAAGAGTGAGAATTATGATCAATGACTAGTTCTGCATGAATATTTTCTAGTGCAGCATCTGAATCAGATGGATGTAGACTAATTTTAGTATCATTTGTTGCAGAATCACAATATGCAGAATGAATTCTTACTGGAGAAACATAGGAGGCAGAATTTTGAGCTGTGCTTGTGCTTAAGAATTGAGTTAATGGAAAAGCTAGAGAAGCCTTAAAGAACTCCTGTGGATGAATTTGATCATCAAGTATTGCCTTCTTATTACTGAAGCCATCTGTAAATGGAAATGATAATTCATTAAATTAAACATTTTGAGAAATATATATTCGTCTAATTAAGCTTAGGCATCGATATTTGTAACATCCTGAATTTCAATCCCAAGAACTAGTTGCTAATCAAGGATAAATTAGTAATTAGGGAATTGATTGTGGTTTGGATATTTAGTTGATGTTTAATGTTGTTTGGATGTTGCATTGATAGGATTGAAGGCTAAAGAGACAATCCAAGATAGAACACGTGAGCACAAGTGAGAATTTTCTCACTGTGCCACGCACCACAGTAGAAACTGCGTGTGTCGCAGCACACTGTCCAAAAATCACTTAAAGCTGACATGAACAACTCGTGAAATCAAAAGGGAGAAAGCTAGAGAACATCTGAAGGGAGAAAAGAAGCCATCTCTACTAGGGCAAGTAATAATTAGAGCTCGAGAGTCTCCTTCGATTAGTAACTTGCTAGGTAAGTATCGTGCAATCCTAAGCTTCAATTCTACCCCTTTTTCATTGAATTTCATTAAACTATTTTATGCCTTAAGGGATTTAGTTTAGCCAAATCAATGCTTGTAAAAATATGTTGAAAATTAACTAAGGGGCATGGTGTTATGTAGATTGAGCACCTATAAAATTGCACGTGAGAATTTGCACACCTAGAAGCTTAGTGTGATTGGTTACCCTTAGTGGCAAGCGTTAAAGGTAATTGGAGTAAGTCTTTTACTTATTTATTTGTGAAATTATTTGCAACTATTTTAATATAACTACGTGCATTGTATTGTGAACTAATAGAGTAGCAACATTGTGAAAGTATATGCATGCGGTGTATGAGTACTGATTAAAATGAATTTGAGAAGTGACACATGCATTGACATGTATCACATTCGTGTGGTATGCCCTGGATTATGGTAGGGAGAAATGCGGCCCTACTGTGAGAAAGTCTAAGAAGTCTTGATGATCCAGAGTGTAGAGCTTGACTCTGCTATTTAGGAAGTCAAGGCTTGAGGTTGAAGATAGAGTAGAAAATAAGCAACGACCTAAGATACAGTTTAGTATGCCAACAACCTCCCATGCTTCAAGGAGTAGGCGAGTGACCATAGGAAAGTTAAGGAGATTCCCATAGACTAAGTTTGGAGAACTTTTTCGAGGTTGAATCTACCAACTTTTAATGGTAGTATGAGAAAGGGAGTTACCGAGAACTAGATAGAGAGGATAGAGACAATTTTTTAAGTTACTCCATATTCCTCTAAGTAGAAAGTAGCGTTAGCCATGGTGCAGCTAATTAAGGATGCCAAACATTAGTGGCATTCAACAAGACCCTCTAATAGTAGTCATCTCAGCTGGGAGCAATTCAAAGAGAGATTCTTTGACTATTACTTCCCTGCGGCATTCAGAGATGAGAAAGAAGCTAATTTTATGCTTTTCAGCAGGGAGACTTAGATAAGGAGTCATTTATGAGAAAGTTCAACTAGCTTTTCAAGTTTGTGACTTACTTAAATAAGAAAGATGATAACAAATAGAGAGCCAAGAGGTTGATTGAAAACATGAACCCAAAGTACAGAAGGCAGACAACCTTACTAGGAGAAGCTACATATGAGGAGACTTGTAACTAGCTTTCAATAGCTGGGAGGCAAGGTCGACAGGCAAATGTTGAGAAAAGAAGAGATAACTATGGGCAATTTTTCACTCTATTAGGTCTAACTGAAGGGGTGTCAAGGAGAGGCAGTTTTAGTGTCAGTGGTTTTGGATCCTTGGGTAAGAGGATGTTCAGTAGAGGATCACAGTCTCAAGAAGTGATTGGCTAGGGTAAGAGGTTTAATGGGGCTAGAGATTTTAAGGCTCCACAATAGTCGAGTCAGACTGCTACTGCCCCTATATCTCGTGTGAGCACTGCACGCTCACTTGTGTGTGCAACTTATGGGCAAAGTCATTCTAGAAGGTATTGGGCATGCTACATTTATAGTCGCATGGGCCATTTTGTGAGGGATTGCCCCAAGAATTGAGGGGGAGCTTCTGAGTAATGGCTAGTAATGCTAAGACGAGTCTACACTGTTTCCTCAGAGGAGGCTCAAACAACACCGAATTTGATTATAGGTATAATTTCTATTTGCGAGCAAAGAGTTAAGGCTCTTTTTGACTCAGGAACTACTCATTCATTTGTGTCGTGTGACTATGTAAAGAAGTTAAATTTGCTTGTGCATGAGCTACTTTATGTTGTTAAAGTGTCTACGCCCTCTCGATTACTAGATAAGATCAGTAAGGTGTGTAGGAAAATTGAGTTATGCTTTAAGGGCAGAACTTCTATGATAGATCTGATCTTGATTCCTGTGTAAGGATCAAATGTTATCATTGAGATGGACTAGTTGGTAGGGAATAATGCTACCTTTAATTGTGCCAAGAAGATGGTGTTACTACCAGTTTATGTGATGCCTATTGTGGTTTCTACAATAAAGAGATTATTAGAAGAAGCTTATTGGAGCAGATATACGATGCATCCTGGTGTGACCAAGATGTACCATGATATGAAGAAGTATTGGTGGTGGCCAGGTATGAAACGAGATGTTATCGAGTTTGTGAGTTGGTGTTTCACGCGTTAAAGAGTGAAGATCGAGCATCAGAGACTGGCTAGAATGCTACAACCTCTAGATATTCTCCAGTAGAAGTAGGATAGTATTTCAATGGACTTTGTTTTTGGTCTATCAAGAACTCAAGCAAGATTTGACTTTGTATGAGTTGTTATAGATTAATTGACAAAGTCAACACATCTTTTGCTAGTTAAGACCACCTATGACATGAAAAAGTATGCAGAGGTATATGTAAAAGAGGTGGTAAGATTGCATGGTGTACCTAAAGACATAGCATCAGTTAGAGATCCCCATTTTACTTCAAGGTTCTAGGGAGCACTACAAAAGGAAATGGCTACCGTGTTGAGGTTTAATATCTCTTATCATCCACAAACTAATAGACAGACTGAGAGCACAATACAGACTTTGGAGGATATGTTGCAATCATGTACCCTTTAGTGGAAAGGCAACTAGGATAGCCATTTGCCTTTGGCTGAGGTTGCTTACAATAAAAACTTTCACTTGAGTATTTAGATGGCATTGTATGAGGCATTATACGGGAGAATGTATAGATCACCCTTGTGTTGGGTTGAATTGAGTGACAAAAGTGTAATTGGTCCTAATATTGTAGATCAGACCACTAAGAAGATTAGAGTTATACGGTAGAAACTTCTTACTTGGTAAGCATCGCACAATCCCAAGCTTCAATTTTACCCCCTTTTCATTGAATTTCATCAGTTTAGAAATCAAATCATGAAATTCTGAGGTGTTGTAATCTGAAAGAAGTGTTAGAAACGGGATATCGAATACAGAACTAAATTTTTTTGACTAGTATGGAGTTAAATGATTAAGCTTTGAGCATGTAGGCTCAAAATGGCCTAAAAGTTAGGTTAAAAGGAGAAATTTAGGTGAATGAATGTGTTAGGAGGTTGTTATGATTGTTTAAGTAGCCTATAGGGTTAATGACTATGAATAATGGATGGTGGACACTGTTCCTTAGGACTGGAGGGCCTGGTTCGAGTGTAGGGTTTACTCTACTGAGGTAAACCAAGACTGCATTGCATGAACATAATGAGATTGATGAGAATGAATTTCTATATATACATATGTTACTGCTTTATGACTATACATGCTACTTTATCACTTGTTTATGATTTTGCTTACTAACTGGTAATTAGGGTTACTTCTGAGTTACTGGGATGTATGCCTCACTCTATTACTTTTGAACACAGGTGAAGAGAGCATGAGAAGGCCGGGAAAGGAAGTGAAGAGAGAGTAGCCTCAATTGGTAGTGGTATGACTATTATGTTTAAAGTTATTTATTGAGTTAAGTTGCCAATTAGGATGCATAATTATATATGAATACGACAAAGTGAGTGATGTAAAACACACACACTCACATTGATTTGAACAGAATAGGATGAGGAAAAGAAACAGAATCAAGAGTGAGAGGTGAAGGGGGAGGGAAAACAGAGGGGAGAGATGACAGAAAACAGAGAAAGCAAGGGAAGTGGAGAGGGACGCAGAACTGATAGATAGGGGAATAGAACAGCAATTCATTCCAACTCTCAGAACTCCCTTACATGTGCTGCATGGTGGCTTTTTATAGAAGCCACAATTAAGGTTTCCTTCTTATGAAGGAAACATAAAATGAAATAAAATATAAGTTTGAGGTTTCCTTCCCTATAAGGAAAGCTCAACTTGCAATTTAAATAAAGAGTAAAACAAACAAAAGCAGGTCAGGTTTCCTTCCTTTAGAAGGAAACTTACAAAATACTAAATAATGCAAAAACAATTATTTCTTTCTAAAATAACATTTGCCATATTTTCTATCAATTCTCCCCTGCTGCAAAGAACTCTCCTCCGGAGAGGTAGAGAGTTGATAGGCTTCTAGCAAGGCAGGATTAAGTTGTTGGAATTCATCTTCTGAAATCCAGGTGGCATCTTCATCAGATCGACCTCTCCAACGAACCAAATAACGACGGATGGGCCCCTCAGAGGTAAAGACCATTTGATCATCCATAATGGTCTCGATTTCATCAACTGATGGTGAGACAGCAGGCAATGATGGAATTGGCACTTGTGAAGGTTGAGTACCTGCAAAATCATCAGAAAGCAAAGGGGAAGGCTCAAAAGTTCCCCGGTAAGGCATAAGATCCTCTACATTAAAAACTGGACTAATGGCCATATCAGAAGGTAGTTCTAAAAGATAAACATTAGGTCCTAATTTCTTTATTATGCGAAAAGGTCCCGCAGCTCGAGCATGCAACTTTTTAAAAGCTTGTTTAGGGTAACGTTCTGGACGAATGCGAGCCATAACATAATCACCTATTTCGAAGCTTTGAAATCGACGATGAGTATTAGCAGATAATTTATATTGATCATTACTTGTCGCTAATTTGCGCCTAATTTCAGCATGTAAGTCATGAAGGCGATTGGCAAAGGATTCGCAGATTCAGAAATGCGAAATGTCAACGGGATTGGCAGGAGGTCAATAGGCTGTTTAGGATTAAAACCTTGAACAATTTGGAAGGGACTCATGCCTGTAGACCTATTCACTGAATTATTATATGCAAACTCTGCAGTGGGTAGAACCAAATCCCAGTTCTTCGGCCTGTCTCCAACTAAACTCCGAAGCAAATTACCCAAACTGCGATTAGTGACTTCAGTTTGCCCATCAGTTTGAGGGTGAAAAGCAGAAGAGAACTTCAATTGGGTACCAAAAAGTTTCCATAGGGTTTTCCAAAAGTAACTAACAAACTTGACATCTCTATCAGATACGATAGTGGTAGGTAACCCATGTAGACGTACAATCTCCTTGAAGAACAACTTTGCCAGATGTGAAGCATCTGTAGTTTTGCTACAAGGAATAAAATGAGCCATCTTTGAAAACCTGTCCACAACAACTAATACAAAGTCATGACCTCTAGCTGTGCGAGGCAATCCTAAGACAAAATCCATACTCAAGTCTTTCCAAGGTGCCTCGGGAATCGGCAAAGGAGTATACCAACCGGTATTCTGTCGCCTGGCTTTAGAAGTTTGACAATTTCGACATTGAGACACTATGCGAGCCACATCACGCTTGAGTGAAGGCCAGTAGAACCTATCTTCGACTAATGCCATCGTCTTATTAACCCCGAAATGACCAGCTAAACCTCCAGCGTGTAATTCCCATATAAGAAAATCTCGCATAGAAGTACGTGGGATGCACAGTTTGCTCCCACGAAAGAGATGACCGTCTTTAATGATGAAATCAACATGCTCATGACGATTATCACTGTGAACTTCTTGGTATATTATCCCAAAATCTGGACATGAAGCATAGTCGTCCTTCAAGTTTTCAAAACCAACAACACTAACGCTCATAGTGTGCAACAAGTTGATCCGACGGCTCAAGGCATCAGCCACTATGTTTTCTGTTCCTGAACGATGCTTGACCACAAAAGTGAATCCCTGAATATACTCAACCCATTTAGCATGTTTAGCATTTAAGTGCCGCTGAGAGTTGATAAACCTAAGCGCCTGATGATCAGAGTATAGAACAAATTGTTGCGGAAGAAGGTAGTACTTCCAATGCTCAAGGGATCTCACAATCGCATAAAATTCCTTATCATAAGTGGAGTACTTTTGTTTGGCATCATTGAGCTTTTCGCTGAAGAAAGCCACAGGGTGACCTTCTTGGCTTAGTACACCTCCGATTCCTGTCCCAGACGCATCACAAGCAACTTCGAAACACTTTGTAAAATCAGGTAAAGACAAGACTGGAGCTTGAGAAAGCTTCTTCTTAATATCTTGAAAAGCCATGGAAGCTGTAGATGTCCACTGAAACTTGTCTTGTTTTAAGCAATCAGTGATAGGAGCCATAATGGTACTGAAGTTTCTAATGAAGCGTCTATAGAAAGAAGCAAGGCCATGAAAACTCCGTACTTCATGAAGAGATTGTGGCTCAGGCCATTCTTGAATGGCTTGGACTTTCTCAGGGTCAGCTGCTAAACCCCTTTCAGAAACTATGAAACCTAAGAAGATGACTTGATTTTGAAGAAATGAACACTTAGGCAAGTTAACATAAAACTGTTCTTGACGCAAGGTGAGAAAAATTAACTCGAGATGTCCCAAGTGTTCTTCTCTTGACTTGCTAAAAACTAGTATGTCATCAAAGTATACCACCAAAAACTTTCCCAAGTAAGAGCGAAGGAGGTGAGTCATTACTCTCATAAATGTACTTGGTGCATTTGATAACCCAAAAGGCATGACAAGCCATTCAAACAACCCATCTTGCGTTTTAAAAGCAGTCTTCCACTCATCTCCAGGCCTAATCCTGATCTGATGATAACCACTTCTGAGGTCAATCTTTGAAAACCAGCTAGATCCAGACACTAAATCAAGCATGTCATCAAGTCTAGGAATGGGAAACCTATACTTGATGGTGATCTTGTTGATGGCTCTGCTGTCTACACACATTCTCCAAGAGCCGTCTTTCTTTGGGGTTAAAAGAGCAGGTACTGCACAAGGACTCATACTATGCTGGATATAACCCTTTTCCAACAATCCACTGACTTGTCGGTTAAGCTCTGCTCTATCTTTAGGGTTCATCCTGTAGTGCGGTAGATTGGGGAGTTGTGAACCTGGAATGAAATCAATTGCATGTTGGATCTCTCTCATTGGTGGTAATTCAGATGGAAGCTCATCGGGAGTGATATCCCGAAATTGTTGTAAGAGCTGTTGCACTTCCTCTGGCATTTTTGAAGTAGTAGCAATTCGTTGCGAGATCTTGGATACCAAAATAAACACGATCGTACTCTCTCTGCTTTCTTGTACAAATTGTTTTTCTGTCAGAAGATGCAAATTGTGGGTTTTGGGTTTTGTGCCCTTTGATTTACTTGAGCCTTTGCCTTCGTTGTCAGGCTTAGCAGGACGTAACAGGATCGTCTTGCCTCCATGCTTAAATGTATAGGTATTCTCACGACCATGATTGATAACATTGTGGTCATAAAGCCACGGTCGGCCAAGTAAAATGTGAGCAACATCCATTGGAAGAACATCACAAATAATCTCTTCTTTATAGTCACCTAAGTGAAGAGGAACGCGACATTGTTGCGTGACTGGTAAAGAAGTTTTGTCGACCCATGCAACACGAAAAGGTTCTGGGTGAGGTTCTGTCTTGAGATTGAGTCGGGCTACTCCTTGACTAGAAATAACGTTTCTAGAACTCCCTCCATCAATCACCAATTTGCAAGCTTTATCTCCACACTTCACAAAAGTATGGAAAATACTTGTTCGCTTCCACGAATCACTAGGTAGAGGGACAGATAGAATGCATCGCATAACTCCAACTCGACGTGTCTCACACCCATGTTCATCAATGATGATGTCCTCATCGACATCTGAAGGACACTCAACTGGATCTACGACAACGTCAGCATTTGCATTGTCTTCCTCACCTTCATATTGTGAGTCAATAACTAGAGTACGCTGTGGGCATTTTGACGCAATATGACCCTTTGAGTGACAGCGAAAACACTCGACAAAGGAATTGTTATGGCGGGAAGCAGGAACTATAGCCTCACTAGGCTGCTTAGAAGTATTACCCCTTAACCCAATTGCTTGAGTAGGTGTAAAAGACGAGCTAGGCCTAGATGTAAGTGTTCCTGTTGGTCGTTCAGACATACTGGAAGTTCGTGCTTGTCTAAACAGATTGCTCTGCATGTCGATACGCTTTGCAGACGAGTACTGTGACAGAGACTCTACTTCTAAAGTCTTATGATAAGCTTCTTCAAGAGACTCTGGAAAGTTTAACTTGAGCTCCTTCTGTAGATATGGCTTGAGACCATTAACAAACTTGGTAATGACGCGCCATTCCTCTTCATCCACGTCACATCTAATCATAAGTCATCGAATTGAGAAATATACTCGGAAGCTGTGGAGATTTGCCTCAAATTAAGGTATTTGTCATACAGTTGACTCTTATAATGAGTCGGCACATATTTTTCTTTCAGCTTGGCCTTCATTTCATCCCACGTCTCAATCGGTGGATAACCTTGTCGCTCAATGTTCCTTTGGACATTTTGCCAATATTTCCTAGCAGATCCCACGAGCTTCATCTTCGTAAACCGAACTCGCTGAATATCTCTCATGTCATACCATTCAAAATAGTCTTTCATGCTAGCTAACCAATCCAGGAATGCACTAGGATTCAATCGTCCATCAAACTCAGGAGCTTCAACTTTAACCTTTTTGGTGATGTCATCAATATGTGTCCTTCTAAAGCCTTCTCTACCATTCCTATGGACTAACTGGTATGGTCTATGATGTTGTTCTTCAGGCCCTTGCCCATCCCAAGTATCATCTATGTCATCAGAATGATGATTGGTAAACTCATGAGGAAATGTTCTACTGTGTCTTTCACCCATAGCTCTAGAGGAATGACCAATCCTAAGGGAATTACCTCTAAGTTGATTACGGATTGGGAATTGTTCATTTTTAAGACTTGACTCTCCTCTAATGATAGGTCTTTCGAGTATCCCTTCAGTTGTTTTCCCTGTATCTTGTCTGTATGTCAACTGAATTGCACCCATTATCTCTTTAAATTTATTGTCCATGAATTCTTTAATTTCATCTAGCCGCTGGTCCACATATGCCCTTTGAGTCCTTTCAGATTCCTCAAGATGATTTTGGGTGATTTGGGAGTTATTAGCCATGACAGATTTTAGGGCAGTAATTTCTTGGTTTAATAAAGCTTGCTTATCGTATAAATCACGAATGGTCATACAATGACAAAGATGGTATGGTAAAGTGCAAGTTTGGTGTGGATTTAATAACCTAAGGAAGAAAGGCCCCCAAGTTGCCCTTACCTAAATAGGTGAAGTCCCTTCTTTAACACACTAACCCTCTGAGAATTCAAAAATTCCACAGGGATCGTATGCTAAATAGGTAACAACTCGAGTGAAGTCTTCACAGAAATCTCCAAAGGTTCAAAAACCTTTCAGGAAAACCGTTAGAAACTTCAATTAATCTAGGGTAATTTTTGGACACGAGTATAGGGCAGGATTGTGTGTGAGGTAGGTGTCTTAGGTTATACGAACACTGCTATCAAAAGTCACAAATTAACAACATAATGATCAATGTAAATTTTCCTTTTTTTTTATACATTTATATATTTTCAAAATATTAAAACATGATTAAAAAAATAAAAATAAAATAAAAATTGCAATGCTCAAAGAAACCAAAGTACCACACAACAAAGATTTCAGAACTAGCTATGAATGAAACACCTCCCTTTAAGAACCAAGTAAGCCAGTTAAATGAAAGGGTCGTCAGCCTTACCAGCGTTGCTTTAGGAGCTCAAAACAAAAAGTTTTACCCTCAAATAAGTTTTAGATGATGACTTGCGCCCCTCAGCTCCTTCAAAGTTGAACAAATTCCGCGAAAACACACAGAAAACACTGAAATCACGTTTCTGGCGGCGACTGTACGGACGGCGCGTGTGGCGGTGCATGAGGAGAGTGAAGACCACGCGCAGAAGCTCCACCGGCGCGTGAAGGCGCGTGTGACTTCAGGCGGAGGTGGTCTTTTTGGTTCTGACCGGATTTTCCCTTCTGAGCACGATGGTAGCGTCCGTTTTTGGATGACGTCGGGAAATGTGATTCTGGGTGCTGGCAGCGTGAACAGAGTATGCTGAGCTCCCCTGAGAGTTTTCCTTCGATCTCCGGCCGCGGAAACAGCCTAGGAACGTTCAGAACCAAGCTCTGGTACCAAGTTGATGTAAAACACACACACTCACATTGATTTAAACATAATAGGATGAGGAAAAGAAACAGAATCAGAGAGTGAGAGGTGAAGGGGGAGGGAAAACAAAGGGGAGAGATGACAGAAAACAGAGAAAGCAGGGGAAGTGGAGAGGGACGCAGAACTGATAGATAGGGGAATAGAACAGCAATTCATTCCAACTCTCAGAACTCCCTTACATGTGCTGCATGGTGGCTTTTTATAGAAGCCACAATTAAGGTTTCCTTCTTATGAAGGAAACATAAAATGAAATAAAATATAAGTTTGAGGTTTCCTTCCCTATAAGGAAAGCTCAACTTGCAATTTAAATAAAGAGTAAAACAAACAAAAGCAGGTCAGGTTTCCTTCCTTTAGAAGGAAACTTACAAAATACTAAATAATGCAAAAACAATTATTTCTTTCTAAAATAACATTTGCCATATTTTCTATCAGTGAGTTATGATGTGAATATTACTTGTATATATATATATATATGATATTGCATTGTGCTGAGAGTGCCCCAGTGAAAGGTATGTGAGTAGGCCTAAATGCGAAACAATCAAGTGTATGATATTGTAACTTGTTCCACTAAAGTATATATGTGTTAATTGTGATTGATTATTTGAATTGAATGTGTATTGTGTTGTGATTTGAGAAATAAACACAAATGGTAAGGCAGATCCCCATTCGAAATATTCGAGGACATTTATGACTCCCGACCATATGGTGAGGTAGAGCCCCATATGTGAAAGTCAAAGGGTTGGAAGTGGAACAAGTCTAGTTGTATATATGATTATGTGTTATATATGTGTTTTCCTCACATAAGACCATAAGTGTGTAATGTAATTTTAAGAGGCCAAAATGGACTATTGATGTGATATTTGATATGTATGATGTTAATCAAGTGTATGTGGTCCTTTTGAACTTGGTTCAAGGCCCGAAGTGGTCTCATGGGACAAGGAGTGAGAATTGAGCACTTAAGGTGTGAGTTTTTAAAAGAAAATGTGACTTTTTGCACTTGGGTGTTCAATTTTAGATTGAATTGTTAGATCAAGTCCAAACTTGTTCCATTAGCTAGTAGACATCATAAGCGTCATCTGGGTACTTGAATTACTCCAATCAGATATCGGATGTGAAAATGACGCACGTCAGAAGTTTTGTCATTTTGCTATCAAAATGACAATAGAATTTCAAACAGGCGCACCGCAATACATGATGCAGTATGAAATAGAGCATGTGGTTTTGTGCCACATGTCGTGGCACACATGTTGCACGTCGCGGTATACGGCCCATTTTCAAGGTTGAGGATTTGTGATGTTTTGAGTCTTATGATTGTGTTTATACTATCACTAACTCTCTTATTTGAATACATGTTTTGAAAAGTTAGGATCCAACAATTTTGAAAACAAATAAAGGACTATTATTTTGATTTTCTATTGTTCATTGGATGATGTGAAATGGTAAAGCTCAGATTGAGACGAGACTTTATAGTGCAGATTTGGAGACTTTACAATATCATTTATGATGATTGCTGTAAACCCAAAAAACCTCAAAGTTGGGTTCAAAATTGTAGCTTGTGCTGATTGTAGTCTCTTAGGCAAGGATAACAAGCTGAACTAAAAAACTTTAGACTATTGTAATATGGTATTTTGACAAACAACTTCTGATAAGGAGGGATACCACCCGGGACTAGTGTAGGAAGTTTATTGATGAGTTCCATGGCAGTGTGAAATGCCTCCGACCAATAGAATAATGGCATGTAAGCTTGAGCTAATAAGGTTAAGCCCATCTTAACAATATGTTTATGTTTCCTTTCCACCTACCATTTTGAGGAGAGGTATGGGGACAAGAGTGTTTAAAATGAATTCTAGCATCTTGAAAACTTTAGTAAAACTTCTACATTCACCCCCCAATCATTTTGAATGGCTTTGATTTTTCTATCAAAGTAATTCTCTACAAACTGTTTGAATTTTATGAACATTTGCAAAGCCTCATCCTTAGTTTTAAGAGGAAAAATCTAGCTCTAATGGCTAAAGTCATCCAAAAATAGAATGTAATAGCAATATCCATTGAGAGATTATATGGGTAAGGGTCCCCATAAATCAGTATGAATCAAGTCAAGTGGATAAGAAGCATGAGAAATATAAACCTTAAAGGGAAGAGTGAGACTTGCTAAAATTGTATGATTCACAAAATAAAGGTTCACTATTCTCATTAACTTTAACATTACAAGTACTAATAACTTATTTCAAAATTCGATCATTTAGATGACCAAGCCTACAATGCCAAAGTCTTCTAGTTGAAATTAAAGAGGAATTTGAACTATCAATCTTTCCACTAGTGTTGTTATCCATAACTTGATTAGCCGAGAATGCTAGATGAGAGTTACTAGCACCTGCTTTCTTACTTTTGACTTTCTTAGCAGTAACCTTATAGAGACCTCCATCACTTCTCACCCCCTAAAGTAGAGTTGTTTTTGTCCCCTGTTTTCTCACAAGAGCAGATTAAGAGTTAAGAACCACGGTAGCACTATGGCCATAAGAAATCTTAGGAATACAAAGTAAATTTTTCTTAACCGTGGGAGCATAAAGAATGTCATTAAGAACAACACATTGACCAAGCACATTTTGGATTTTTGGAGAACCAAACTATGCAACATCCCTATGTTGACTATTAGCAATCAATAGTCGAATCTTACCATTATTTTGCATAGCATTATCTAACCTTGAGGCATCATTAGTGACATGGGCGGTAGCACCACTATCAAGGTACCAAGACTCATCATTAACAACCTTAGGTGAAGCATAGAAGATCGAGTTCTGGTTGAATCAGTTGCCTCAAATGAATTCTTGTTGCTATTGGTGAAGCTTGAAGGCTTGTAAGATCGATCAAAATGCTTGAAACAGTTCTGAACATAGTGCCTTTGCTTTTCACAAAGAGCGTAATAAGGTCTCTCACCATGTCCTGATCTCCCTTTACCTCTAGTGTGTCCACTATGTCCTCCTCGCCAATTTCCACGAGAGGAGTAAAAAATAGTCAGATTAACAAATTGAGTTGTGACACTACCTTGAAAATTTGTTAAAGCTACTCAAGATGAGATTCATAAGTAAGGAGAGTAGATTGAAACTCAATACAGCTTATATCCTCTCCTTTGATAGTTGGGATTGTATTCCCCATCTAAACCAGCAAGAACTTGAAGAAGAAAATCAAAATAAGGCACGATGTTGCCAGCAAGATTGAGACTCTCAAATAATGACTTCATTTTAGACAAATAATCATGCATAGACGCATAACCCTTACAAGTACGCTAGAGTTTAGATCTCAATATGAGAACACACTACTACAAAATAAGCTTTTCGGAGCGCTTATTTTTGGCTAACGGGAGCACTTTTAAAGTGTTGTTGTAGCCAGCGCTCCCATATTAAGCGCTCCTATAACTTGAAGATATGGGAGCGCTCATCTAAAAAGCACCCCCCATAATTGTAACATACAGGAGCGCTTTCTGTCAAAGTGCTCTTGTAATGTTGAGAAAATTTAAAAAAAAATATACGTACGGGAGCGCTTTCTAACTAAGCGCTCCTAAATGTTGACATACGGGAGCGCTTTCTAGAAGAGCGCTCCCGTATGTATCTATAGGGGAGCGCTTTTCACATGAGCGCTCCTATATGGTATTATTTTTCCTAATTTTTAAATTTTTCTACACATTCTCTTGCCATTACAAATGACTAATCTAGCAAAATAAAACTAATCTAGCACAATATTAAAAGTTGTATACAACTAAAAAACTTGAAATTAGAACAAACTTAAATCAATTTTCTAACTTATATAATCTCTAGCTAGTTTAACAAATGAAACTAATTACCTATCATTAGAAGCTAGTTAATATAATGTTAATTACACAATATTAGTATTTTCCTAACATTAGAAGCTAGTTACCTATCATCACAAACAACCAATTATATATTCTAACCACTCCTCACTTACATGTTCTATCTCCATAATAAAATGCGAGGATCTTGCGTCCCGCAAAATGCTACATGAAAAATGAAACCAACATATAAGTAATTAACATTATATTAATTTAATTTTAAAACACTTTCCTTTATAGTAAATCAAGCATAATAACAAAATTATCAATAAATATATAATTTTACCCTATATAAAATTTCAACATCTCAATATACACTACAGTTTACATAACTATAATGTAGACATACAACCTGAGTTTATAAGAATTTTCTTTGTCATTTATGTCCCTTTTTATTTATCATTAGATTCCTAAATATGACATCCTAATTTTTTATTATTATTTCCACAGTACCAAAATAATCACATCAATCTTACACCTCCTTTCACAGGCAATATTAATTACAAAAAGTTACCTTGCATTTTGTAATAAAACCATGCTCATAAATGAAGTCATCACTAAAGAACCAAAGGATCTTTTAGAGGCTTGTTTTTTGACATAACAAAATGGTAATACAAGTTCCTGCAAAAATAAGAATAAAAAAGTAAGAATTTAACGTACCCAAGAGCTAGAAACACAATTCAAGTCTTCTATATCAAGGAAAACCAGCATTCACTTCATGAAATAAACTAGATGGAGCATAACAAAGCTGATTGGATTAAACACAGCAGAATTGTTTGAAAAATCACAGACCTCGAAACTTGATCAATTAACAAGTTGGAGCAGATTTGTAACCTATATCAAGACTTTCTCCCTATAACTTTGTTTAACATCATACATTAACTAATGGAAACATTAAAGAGACTAATAAAAAAATGTCATTGATTCTAAAGTCATTGCATTTCCATATCAGATTTACAAAAAGTTCTTCAGCACTTAAAATGAACTTAAAACGCATCTTAATTGGCATCAACATCATTTCTATATTAGAAATAATTAGAAAATTACCAGCATAAACAGAAAGTATCAATAGCATTCAATACAGGAAGAAAATGAAACATTGCCTACCTTTCTATTCATGGTATGGCGTGAGATCAATGTTGAATTTTTGCTTCCCTTTGCTTACCCTCTAAAATATAGCAAAGAATAATTAATCAAATATATAGATTCGAAATTGTAAATATTAACAACTAAAATAGTCACTTCATATTTGAAAAGAACCTACATGGGATATGAATAGTGGAACAAAAAATCAGAGTATTAAGAGAACGTCTAGCTAATAGAACTCAATAGCAATTGTTCTTTTAGTTAATCATGAATAATATTCAGTCATCAAAACAGGGTAGGAAGATCTTAGATATAAGTATATTAAACAAATTGCATAATATAATTAGAACCATTTAGACCGTGCACTACTTTTAAATTATTAATGAACAGCTTTGCATGGCAAAGGATATAGTTCTAATAAACACTTCATCCTTCAAGTTATTCTCAAAGAAAGGCAAAAAAAAAAATCTAAAAGAAACTAGGTTCACACAGCAAGGTGTTACCATAAAACCAGAAGAAAACATGCATATAATATTTCAAGGGTCGTATAAATTCAAATATTAATAGGAGGCCATGATTATTCTTGATAACAAATAGATGATTATTAATGGAACTACCTTTGCATCCTTTAAATCATAGGGCAAATTTACTACTGCGGTTGGGGTCTTTAAAATACCATTGAAAATGAAGAAACGAAACCAAAAAATGACAGCAAGCATTATAGTAGATATTATGCTGAATCCACATCCCTTAATACTAAGAAACCCTCAACCTCCACAAATGAAATTAAAGACAAAACAAGATAGAGATTACTATGGTGAGTGATGGAAATCTGATCGTATCGATTGAGGCAAGGTAAGAATGGTGACTTACTTTATGAGGTATTCGAGAATCGAATTAGATATAATCCATCCTGAAGAAAGCTTAAATATTACTTGGGTTGCTGAGATTGCTTCAAAGAACAGCAAATAACATTAATTAAAAAAATGAAGAAGAACAATACTTACCGAAGAGCGTGTCACAGAAGAGATGGAGAGAAGAAGGGATGGTACCAAACAGCAGCTTAGCGATAGAGCAACAGTGTGGCGGTGATGGCTTATGGTGGAGGAGCAGTGACGACACTGTAGCAATTTAGATCTGTACAGATCTGAAGCCCAGGATACAGACGATTTGACGCAGAAGCTTCACGGACGAACTGACGAGATGGCTAATGGTGAAGCTGTGCGACGATGGCTGACGGTTGTGAAAGAGGAGTCGGTGCTAGACAGACGGCTGTGACAGAGAAGGGCATTGCTCGAAGGTTTTTGTGCGAGGAGGGAGAGGGGGGCGCTAAGAGAGTCGAAAAGTCGAGGGAGGTTGGGGTTTGATTAACTTTATAGTGATTTTAAAAAAATAATAATAATAAGAAATTCAGAGCGCTTTGCAGTGAAGCGCTCCCATACATAAATCCTACTCCAAAAGCGCTCCGCTAGGCTATATCCAAAAGCGCTCCGCTAGGTCATATATTTAGTTTTTTTAAAGTGCAATCTATAGAAATGCTTCTGTATATTATAATTATATTTTTAAAAAAAAAATTATGTGACCTACCAGAGCACTCCTATATGTTCTATATATCAAAGTTCTTTTTTTTTAAAGCACTCTCATATGTTTCGCCTTTATATTTTAGAGCGTTTTTTATGTAAGCGTTCTGAAATAGGCGCTTCTATAAGTTATTTTTATAGTAGTGACACGAGTCTTATTGTGTGCACTTGCAATGGCATATGCAACTTGCCAAAGACCAAAAGAAGTAGAGACGGAGGTCATTTTAGAGGAGACATAAATGCTTATAAAGTTAAGAAGCCAACCAAAGAGAAGTTGGTCAGTAGCAACCCAATTTTTAAACTATAGATTGAGTTTTGAGACATTATTTTCAACCAAAAACTAGGGTGGATAGGAGCTAGAGCCATTGGTAAACCCCTCTAACTTGTGACCCTTGATAATAGGCAAGACATGGGTTGCTCACAGGGATTAGTTGGTCTAATCTAGACACACCGAACAACTTTGAAAAGGACCAGACGAACCTATTGAGAGTTTTGGCAGGTTTGTAGTAGAGACTAGTGAGCTGTGAGTAGAAGTAGGAGTCTTTAAAGTGGATTGGGAACCTTCGTTAGCCATGGCAATAAAGCTGTAATGGCTCTGATATCAAGATAATAAAATAGCAAGTATATGGATGTGATAGAAAGGTGCATAGAGCCCCATGAATACATTACTATATATAAGGTTTAAATGGAAACCCCAATGCATCAAATGTAGACATGTGTTACATCATAAAGAATAAATAATTACAATTAAAAATATACAAGATAAATATCTATTATGAACATATTGGGCTATAAGCAATTAGGGCTTTATTACTATTGGGCTTAGACAAAATTGAATTGGGCTCTATTGTCTTGACACTTACTAATACTTAATTTCATCTTCTCTTTTATGGATCATGGTTTTTCATGTTTGGATCTTTAGTCACTGTTGGTGCAATGCTTGGAGCTATAACAAATGCTTGGATCATTGATTTTATTGGCAGAAAAGGGGTGTGGTTACATTATAAGGAGTTGTCTTATATTCTTACTAGTACTTAGAATGTTAAAAATGTATCATTTTATTTTGTGAGTCTTACAATTTTTAAATCTTGGAATTATGGTTTGTTTTGTTATGGAATGTCAATGGAGTAGGCTTGAGCAAATGGAAAAGTTTCTTGTACGCCTAACTAGCACCTTTATTGTCACTTGTGCTAGGTGATAAAACATTATCTTACACTCCATTACCACAAAATGAACTAAAAATGTATTAATTTGTAAAAATTTTCATAGTTGACAAGTGCAAGTCTATATTACACTACAAAAAAACAGCTAATTAGCTAATCAGTAAAAATTTTGTCACTAAACAGGTTAGCAACTAAATATTTTCATTGGTAAAAATACCCTCTCTAATTAGCGACTAAATTGCATTTCATTGCTAATTAGCAACGAACTAATGATGAAAAATTTTCGTCTCTAAATAAAGAAAAATTATTTTGACTTTATGATGGAATGCATTCTGTCATTAATTTGTCGCAAATTTCTCAATGGACTTATTCCATTGTTAATTTCGTTGTAGGTTGGCCTAAATATAAATGCCACGTTACTCATGTGGAACAATGCAACCTTATCACCACTTCATTGCCACCTCATTGTGACATCATTTGTTATTGTCATGTCAAATATTATTATTTTTAATTGTGCTTTGACCAAGTTTGAACTCTTAACCTCACACTCCCTAATGTCTTTGCGTTCACCTTATTGCTAGTTGAGCTGAAATGAATCTTTAATTTTAATTGATAAATTAAATATATAATATTTAACCACATACATATATATATTAATAAATATATTATTTAAATTTACTTATTTTTAAAATTATATTTATTTATTAGGATGGAAAAATTAATTTATATATAATAATTATTTCTATTATATTTTATTTTAAAAATTATTTTTGATAATAAATTTAATATTCAATTGAAAAATATTTTACTATCATTGCATATTATATTATATTATAATTTTTATCTATATAATATATAATATTTTAAATTTTTAAATTTTTATTTATTAATATTTTTTTAAATAAGAATAATTAAGTATACAATTTAAATTATTATTGTCAATACTATATAAATAATTCAAATTCAAATAAAAAATTATTTTAAATTATAATTTTTATTAAATTATATATTTATTGCATAACAATAAATTACTCCCTCCATTAAAAAATGTAAGGTATTTTTAATTGAATTTCACTCTCAATAAAGTAATTACCTACTTTTCAACTAACTCTATCTTTTATATTTACCCTTATTAAACACCTTATAATAAATATAAAGTCACTATCAATATGAACACTTTAAAAAAAAAAGCAATGATTACACCTTGAAGGATTTAAAATACCTTACATTTTGAATATCCAACTCCTCAAAAAATACCATATAATTTTGAATGGAGGGAGTATATATAAATATATATTATAATTAATAAAATTAAATTAAAAATAATTTGTAATAGAATTAGCAAAGGAATGATGCTAGAAAGCTAAGTGATAGAAATTTCCATCATTAAATTAGGATAAGATATCCTAAGAAATTAGCGATGAAATTTTTTGTTGGTAAATTCCATTGCCAAATTATTTCTAATGGATTAGTGACGGAATAATGACAAAATTTTAGTTACGAAACATTCCGTTGCTAAATTTTATCTTTATTTTAGCAATGAATTAGTGATTGAAATTTATTTCGTCTCTAAATTTTGTAATTAAATCGCTATTTTTTGTAGTGTTATTTGATTATATATATATATATATATATATATTATTTCTTACAATTTTCTTATATGAAACTTGTGCAATTTACTTAGATTAATTCTCTCACATTTAAATTACTATACATATAATTATATACAATTTCAATGAAAGAAATTTGTGTGGTAATTTTTCTGACAATACATTGTAAACATGATTTTGAAATAACAAATATAATTACATTGTATGTAATTCAAATACAAAAGCACATAATTCACATTTTTTACGTCAATTTTTTTTTTAAAAATGAATCTTAATGTTCATGAGTTTATTTATAACAAAAGGAACATTAATTTTTGCGTTGAAATATTCTAAATGTTGATCTCTAAAATATTTTGCTTATTTGTCTCATGTGTAATCCATTCAATGCATGGAAGTTAATCTAGTTGTTATTAAAATAGGAATATTTAATAGTTTTTTATTGAATGAAACTTGTTATTAGTCTTTGCCTGTGAATAAATTTCTTGTCAGGTCCTTGGATATGATTCTAAAAAAAAACATGTCTTCTATAACATCTGATATTTTTATTTTAGGATTTTGGTAATTTTGGGATGTAATTTTATGGTAATTGAAATTTACCAAGTAATTAATTGAGTGAGGTTATTTTATTAAAAAAGAATAAAAAATATAATTTTTAAAAAAGAAAAGTCATTAAAGGAGTAGGGAGTATTAAAAAATATTTCAAATAAATAATTCAATTACTGTGTTACAATTAGTTAAAAATATACTCCATCCGTTCAAAAATATAAGACATTTTGAACCGAATCTCACCTCTAATAAAGTAGTTACCTACTTTCAAATTAACCCTATCTTTTTATATTTATTCTTATCAACCATCTTATAATAAATATAAAGTCATTATCAATAAGGGCACTTTTGAAAAAAAGGCAATGCTCACATCTCGAAAGATTAAACATGCCTTACATTTTTTAACATCCAACCTCTCAAAAAATATTTTATATTTTAAAACAAAGAGAGTATTTAAATGAAATGAAAAATTGAATCCAAATTTTAAATGCTCAAAGATCCAAAAAAAAAAGTGACATACATGGTTTTGAAGTCCCCTAAAAGGGAAAATGAGAATAAAATTCCCCTAAAATGTATAAATAATAATTTAATCTCTCAAAATGGTATAATTTCTTTGAAGTTCTTTGGGACATTTCTATTATTAATGAATTTATATAAATTATTAAATTATTCTTGTTGAAAATAAATAATTCACAAGTTTTGTTTAAATATTCACAATTTTCCTTCTTGTATTTGCAACAATATAATAGCAAATCACAACTTCACATGTTAATTTTTTATTTATTGTTGCATTATTGCAATTATAAGAAGAAAAGTTGCGAATATTTAAAAAAAACTTGTGAATAATTTATTTTCAACAAAGGTAATTTTTTAATTTATATAAATTCATTAATGACATAAAAGTTTCTAAAGACTTCAGAGAAATTATAATATTTTGAGGGACCAACTTTTTATTTATACATTTTAGAGAGATTTTATTGTTATTTTTCCATGACCACCTCAAAATGCCATAATTTCCCTAATGTCCTTAGGAACTTTTTTATCATTAATAAATTTATATAAATTATCAAATTATTCTTATTGAAAATAAATGATTCACAATTTTTTTTTATATTCGCAATAATGCAACAATGAATCGCAATTTCGTATGTTAAATTATTTATCTGCTGTTACATTATTGTAAATATGAAAAAAATTGTGAATCATTTATTTTTAATAAAAATAATTTAATAATTTATATAAATTTATTAATGATAAAAAATTTTTAAAAATTTTAAAAAAATTATAAAATTTTAAAAAATTAAATTATTATTTATATATTTAAAAGGGATTTTTGTTGTCTTTTTTATTAATTATTATTATTATTATTATTATATAATAAACGTTATAATCAAAGTGGGGTCCACTTAGATTTGACATTAGCTGGGGGTGTTAAAGTACCTTTGGCAGCAGCGTGCGTGCATTTGCGCGTCTTTTATTTTCGCTTGCGTGGCGCTGGGAGCTGAAAGAGTCAGATGATATTATGGCCATTGTCATAGCGTTGCAGCTTTATTTGGATACTGTTAACTGTTGAGTTTCAAAAAATTATTTCATTCATTCTGGGATGTCAAAAAATTAGGTAAGTAATATATTCTCCTAGTTTAAAAATATAAATATTTTTAATCAAAATTTATTTTTAATAAAATAATTAATTATTTTAAAATTAATTTTATTTTTTTATATTTATTTTTATTAAATACCTTACAATTAATATAAAATTATCATCAGTAGAGATACTTTTAAAAAAAGACAATAATTACATCTCAAAAGATTAAAATATCTTATATTTTTAAACATCTCACTCCTAAAAAAATATTTTATATTTTTAAATGGAGAGAGTAAGTCATTCTTATTTTCCTTCCAAATGTTTTTGAGATTTAATGAGGATAGAGACTTTGGAGCTAGATAAAAATTAAATTTGTAATTTATTTTCAACAAATGATTGAGGGGTTAAAAGAACTAAAAAAGTTAGACAAAGTCGCTATATATTGATTTTAATTTTCTCAAATAATTAATTTTGATGAATTTAGAGTAATTTTTAAATTTTTTAAGAAATTTACTATAAATGAATAAGGATTTATTTATAATTTTATAGATTAGAATTTATATATAAATATGACATAAACATGAGAGATAGAATTTGAATATCTTGGAAAAGAAATTCAATATGAGGGTTTTTTTTTCAAATTTATAAAGGTGAAAAATGGATAAAATATTATAAAAATTAATTTAAAGTATAGGATAAAATAATTTAGAGATTAAACGAGGAATGTTGGAAAAAATTAGAGTTAGTTTTAGGATAAAATAAATTATTTAAATAGTTATGCTTATTTTTATTAATTTTTGCGGACTATCGGTTGGTAGTTTTGTGAACGATATGAAATGCATAATTTTAGTGAGGAATTTTGTTTCTCGTTAATTTTGTCGTAAAAAATAATCTTGCTAATATGTCTATATTTAATAATGGCCACCTAATGCTAGATCATCAGTGCCTTATTGTGGGCAATATGTGGGTGGGTCAGCTTATGTCATGTTTCTTACCATTCCATACCTCATCACTCGTCACATGTGCAATAACTCATTATATATTCTCATGCCATATCACTTGCTCATTGTCATGTCAAATATTCATTATATTTATGCCAAGGGGAAGATTTAAACTTTTAACCTCCTATCTTTCTCAAGCGTTATGTTTTGCTTCTTTGTCAGTTGAACTGAAATACACTTTTATCCATTACATGAGAAATTAAATATGTGTTATTTAACTACACAGATATATCAAATAATATATTATAAGAATACACAAGTATATTATATTTTATTTTTAATTATTAATATATTAAAAATATTTATATTTATATGACTCTTTATATTATATTGTTAATAAAAATATTATTCTTTGAAAGGAAAATGAACTTAAAATAAAGAAAATGTTAAATATTAAATAGTTTTATTATGATTATTTTAGTTAATTATTAAATTTAATTTTTATTAAATAGTTGGTATTTATTTTGGCCATATTGTAAACCACCAATATGGATCCCGTGGTTGGCATTCTTGTCAAGGCCCTTTTCCCTTGGTTTGGGATTATGGGACTTAGACACCTTCTTTTAAGGAGAAAAGTTTAGTCTTATAGGTAATACACTTTTTGCTAGGTGTATCTTTAAACTAAACTTAGCTAGTAGGATAAAATAGATGAAAGGCATAAGGGAGGGTCTAGAATGACATCACTTATTTGTATGATTTTTATGATATACTTTTAGTTTGTGAGGATTGTATTCCTTCCCTATTTGTGAATTTACTTATAAACTAATGTTGCAAAAATGAGATATTTAATTGGTTTGCTAGTATTTAAAATTCTCATATGTTACTGAGACATTAAGTCTCACTCTTATCTCTTACAATTTTTTTCATGTGAGGGTTCTAGTAGAGCATAAGGGAAGACATTGAAAAATTGAGCTTGTGTGCTCAATAATTTTTTGGTTCAGCACATGTTTCATTTTGTTTGGTTAATTGTCATGACCTTGGATATTATAAACATTTATTTGGAATTTGGGAACATTTTAAATTCTTGATTTTTGTTTGGGACTATGGATTTATTCTTGTAGAATTGGATTGAACTCTAACTATATTATTTGAATTATGAGATCGATTATGAATATTATTGGTTTTTTTTATATCGGAGAATTTTGGGCCATATGCTCTTGGCAGAATCATTCATGTTTTAGGGACCCATTTTTAATTTATGCAATTTTTATTAAAATATTTTGAAAAAACATGTTGGTATTTTAGAATGTTACATAGTTTATATAATGAGAATTGATCTACACAATCAGCATTCAACTTAGACTAATTTAATTTTTATTCCCTTGAATCATAATATAAATTATTTTTAATTAAGTTATGTTTTTAAAAAAATTGGTTAAAGTCTTATTTTAATTTTCTACAAATTTTTATATCTTTACAATTGTACCCTTGAATAAAATAAATATAATATTTGAATCATTCAAAACAACCTAATTAATTACTTAAGAGGAATATAATAAAGTAAGGGTATAATTAAAAAAATAAATATATATTTTATCCAATATCCTATATTTTGGATTAAGTGAGGCTTCTAGAAAATGTTATATGTTGTAGTCTATAGGGATTTGAACCTCAAATTCAATATAACTTGATTTAATCAAAACACGAAGTGTGTTTTGGTTTTGATCATCTCAAACTGCAAATGGGTTAGAGCCTATAATAACCCAATAATTTAAGTTAAAATGTTAAATTAAAATTTATGATAAAATAATTTATGAATATTTTTATTAGTTTTGGGATACACTTAACATGATGTGTAAGTGGCTTGGGTGGAAATTCATCCGGCGTCTAACTCGAGGTCCTTGGCTTGAATCCTTGTGGCACAAGTGGGAAATTTTATTTTTTGCCACAACCTCTTCAAATTACCATCTTGCCCTTAATGTGTGAGAGAGAGAAAGGGGGTCATTAGAAATTAGGTGTAGTCTCTCGGTTATTCCTCCCCTCATTTTGTTTAGTTTAGCAGAGGTAGAGATCAAGAGGGGGAGAGCTTCAAAAGCTACCCCTTCGTATCTTCTCCGGCTTCCCTTCTTTGCACTTCCTCTCATCCATTGTTGGCGACCACAAGCAATCTGGAGGTTCCTTCTTCCTCCTCTATTCTCAATGTGCCCGTGGTTGTCACCCTCAGTTCTTCTGCTTCTTTCTCTTCCCTGTACGTCGCTGCCTTTCCTACTCCTCCGACTTCGATTTTCATAGCAATAGTGAAGTTCTTCCCCTTTTCTTCGTCGGTATCATTCGTGTGGCCATTGGTGTGAAGCTCATCTTTCCTCTTCCTTGTTCGACACTAGGACCTGCTCTCATTCCTATTATGACGTTGCTATTCTAGTAAGGGGGGATTGATGCACATAAATATATAATGAATTTTATAAGTATACAGTTCATAAAACTAGCACATGATAAATCAATATCATTCTTATATAGAATTAAGTTAATTGGTAATTAGATGATAAATTTTTCGTTTTCATTTAAGTCAAGAAAAACAAATTTTCATTTTGATTTTGCAAAATAAGAAATAAAAAATATAAAAATGCATTGAAATAAAAGCTCCAACAATCACAAATAATCAACTCAGACAAGGGTTGCTAATCTTTTCTTCAATTTATAGAGTATGTAATTACCTAAATAAATTCACTTAATATTGATTCATTAATCTAGAGAATTACTATGAATAATTATCTTTTGATTAATTACACCCCCTTCTTGTAATAATATATTATTTCTAACACAAATACCTAAAAGGCAAAAAGCAAAAACTCACTCTGATGTGATTATATGGGTCTAATCTCACATTATTCAATCTAAAGGTCTAATTTAAATTTTTCTTTTTCAAGGCAAAACCTAAACTCCAAATTCACACTCCATGATAGTCAATCATTAAGTAGACAAATAAGCACAATATTAAGTAAATAGAACTAATAGTAAACTCAAATAAATGGTTTAAACATGCTACAATTTAAGAATCAATTCATAGCTATCTTAGATTAAGAGAAAATCAACTATACATGGCTCTAATGACATTAGATATCAACAATATATACATTAAAATAAAGAGAAGAAGGAGAATAAATGTTTAATCAGGGCAATCTTAGGCTGAACTCTTGATTTCTGGCTAAACCCGAGCTTCTATTTTTCCTTTCCCTAGACGTTTTGCAGCTGCTGGAAGTGAAGAATAGTTGAAAATGAGGTTCCCAAATTCTAAAAATTTGCTGAAGATTAAAATTGTGTATTTTACTAAAATTGGGCCTCCCTACATGTATAAAACCCATAATTAATGCTTGAATTAGTCCACTAACTTTTAATTACATTTTAATATCCATTCTCACACAAAATCATCCAATTAATCATATTTTTGCTAAAAGATTCAAGAAATGACTTTCAATTACATTAAAAACACTAATAAATTTACACTCTACATTCAAGGTGCCTGAAGATTTGTATTTCACTCAATTTCACCTATTGTAGCCCATCTACAAAGGCATGTTTCTCACCTCAATCTTCATTAAATTATGCCATTGCACACACAAATCAAAAGGACTTTTCAAGGGTTGAAATGTTTTAGGTAGGATAATAAAATGGAATTATTCAATAGGAACAAACACATCCTCTAATCGGTGCTAAGCATTTTAGATAAAGATCAACAAAATTGAAGGCAAGTGTTATTACAAAATAACAAGTTTACCACAACTATTTATAGAGAATATCCATAAAAATCACATAAATTTTGTGTAATAACCTATAAGTTTAAATTAATTAAAATTTATTATTAAGTACTTTAATTGTATTTTTATTAGTTTTTCAAGCAAATGTGCAAAAAGGAATCTTGGTCCAGAGGAAATCATGCTACCAATTGACCTATAGGTCCTAAGTTTGAAGCTTGGTGGGGCAACAGAGTTATATTTTTATTTTTTTTCTTTGTTCGGCCTTTTAAATTATCATTTTACCATCATGATCAAAATTTTATTTTCCCTTTCTTGTTTCATTCGAGAATCATAGCAGAGGAAAGAGAAAGAGAAGATCCAGAACCTTCAGCCTCGTTTCTTCTCCGATTTCAGTGTGCTCACTGACGTTCTTTATCCTTTCTCTTCATGCTGCAACGTCACCGGTGTGGGTGTGTTAGAGAACGCTGTCCGCCACTGCTACCATTAGTTTCTCCTCTTCCTAGTTATGTCGTCATTCATTTCAAACCCTACACGTGCATTTAATTTTGATGTTGTCGAACCTTCTTCCTTCTTCTCCATTCTTTCTGTTCATGGGTGATGAGCACACAAAAGCTGGTCTAGTACTTTTGGAGGTCCGATTCATGAGTTTGGAAGCCAGCCTATTACCGTCTTCCTTTCTCCTATTCCATTGGCCACTTTCTTCTCCTTCCCTTCTCTGTTATTGATTTTGGTGAGTAGCTTTGAGCTTTTCTTCTTACTGTTCCGTGCATGTGTGTGCTGAGATGATTAAGGTTGTGAATTTTATTTTACTTTTTCCTCCCCTATATTGTCATGTATATTGAGTTTGAAGGGGAACTTGATTTAAGTTGAACTATGGAGACCAAGAGGATGATGCTTAGGCTGTAAACTTTATTTGAATTTGATATAATTATCAATGCTAAAAATTTTTTTGGACAAGTGGCTAGGGTTCAGAAGCTCTATTGAATGAGTTAGGAATTGATGCCCATTAGGTGTTTGTTGAAAGATTTAAGAGAGGATCTTATCTCCATTAAATAATTTAGCTTTGGCTAAAGTAATATGAGAAAACTTTGTGATGTAATTGAGGATGTTTTGAAAAACTTTAAATCATTTAGATCAACTATGCTGCGTGGCAAGGTTAGAAGAAAGTTTAATAGAATTCTGTAACACCCTCAAATTTACAAACCAATTTTTTGTAAATTATTAAAACCATTATCATGGTAGAAAATTTTCTTACCATGATACATCCAAGACATAACACAAGTCTTAAAATATCTAAAAAGGCAATTAAAACTATGAGGGACAGACATAATCCTCATGGTCATATAAATACTTTTAATAAAAAGGATTAGAGTTTACATGCTCCACAAAGAAGATATGTCCTAAGTTGGCACAAGATACATTGTATAATCCAAAATAAGAGACAACGTAAAAGATGGTGTCTCATACACCATAGTTACACCTCTGGTGCTTTCTCGGCCGGACTCGCTCCTGTAAAAATATTAATCACGGGGAATGAGACTTAAAAGTCCCGGTAACCAAAATTAATATGTAATGATGCATGCGGATGTAACTAATCATGCGATTGCTAAGTGGGCACACAAAACATTTAACCGAATAATATTTTCAAACAAACCGAACAAGTATTTAATTTGCATGACTGCACCTTATATCCTCCTTTCGTCATGCTCGGACGCCAAATCACCCGGCCAAAGGTGAGTTGGACCAAGCGACACGCCACTCATTGGGTCCAATGAGGGCTTACCACGTGGTAATAATTAACCGAACAGAAATTTCCATTAACACCATACATTAAAATACCCTGACAAGTCATGCATCATTCAAATATCCAAACAGAAATATATCCAAACAGAAATATATCCAAACAATAATATCTCATCATGATAAACAAAAGATAAATTTTTAACCCACTTGGCAATGATTTCACAGAAGTATATAACAGTATTTATTTTCAATAATTCATAATTTTTCCAAACAACAAAACAACACATAACCATTCACAAACACACCCATCATAACATATTAATAATGGTTACCTTGTGTCTTGAATAACAAGTTCCCCTTCACAACTCCTTTTTCACCACTATCTTTGTCAATATAATCTACATAATTATTTCACAATACTATATATTAATTTTACATTAAAATAAATAACTCTAATTTAAATAGTGTGAAAGTCTTAGATCTATAATCCATATTAACACTAATTTAAAATTTATGCCTCATTTAACTTCCCAAATTCTTTTCTAAAATTCTCATACCCTAATAAACTATTTTTTATCCTCAAATCACTTCTAGTATCACAATTTCATCCTTCTATATTCTAAAAATTCGTCCAAAAATAAATTAAAAATTTTAAAATTATCCTGAAGCCTCAAATCACCTTTCTATAACCTCAAAAATACCTATTCATATTTAAATAAATATTTAATAATCATAGGTTTATCCCTACATCTCAGATTGCACATAAATTCAACCATATAGATTTAGATTTTAACTCAAAAATTCTTAAACATGAGTTTCAACCTCAAGAAAATATTCTATAATATTTATTATATCCCTAAGAGTTTTAACCTATATTTTTAATCCATCATATTATCAGATTAACTATCCTATAGAAAAATCCTAATCAAAATATTTACTCTATCCTACAAAATAATCATATCACTAGAAAGCTAATATTATTTAGAAAATAACTATAAAATTAATTTTGTAATTAAATAAATTTTTAAATGCTAATCTAAACAGGAAAGTTAGAACATACCTGAAGAAAAAGAAAATAATCCCCCCTTGCGAGAAAACGCCGAGCAACGTGAGAGGAAGAGAGAAAAATAATATAAAAATGAAATTGTGAGTCCCAAAATTATATTAAAAAAAACTATAGGTCTAAATTTAATTATTCAAACCTTTGGGCCATAAGTTGCAATTTTCTCTAAATTGCATCTTAGCCTCTCATGCTTCCTAATGCACACACCCCCTCCTTTTTATACATGAAAGCACCTCTTTTCTTCCCTCATCTAACCAATGTGGGACTTAGAAACAACAACCTTCCACCCCCCTTTTTTTTGTTCCTTCTACCTTCTCTCTCTTTTTTTAACACACATAAAAAAATTATTTATGTATTATATCTTAACTAAATATTGCTTATGTGGTTTTAAATTTAAATTTTTAAATTCATAATTAAATACCTAACCATAATATTATTTCTAAATAATCTCAAATAATATAAATTCCTAATATTATCATTTTTTTTCCTCAAAACCTAAATTCCACAATTTCTTTATTATATAAAAATCAGGATGTTACAAATTCTATCGCCTATTATAAGGAGATTGGAGAATTAGAGTTATGTTTTAAATAATAGTAATTACAAGATATTTGCTAATACGTATATTAGAAAGAGTTTTGCTTGATTATATTTTTTTTAAAATTCATTAACTCTTATGAGGACATACTTAGTTTGGGTATTAATTATTCATGAATTTAACATGAATTGTATGAAGAATTTTGATTATGAAACTATGGTGAGACAAATTGCATTCTATGAAATTGTATGGATGATAATTAAAAATGATAATAATTAAAGATTTGATTTGCGAATGCCTTTAAGTTGCTTGATAAAAAGGGGTGATAGGAGAACTTGGAATTTAGAGTGATTAGTTATGGTATGTTTATATAGAACATTGATTAAGTTTTGTTGCTTGTACTTGAGAAGAGCTAGAAAGAGTTTATCAAACTTGAATATGCCATTGAATTTTCTTTTTATATTTAGATAGGGCATTTGGAGGAAGGAATGTTTGATTGGGTTCTAAGAAGTGAATTTTAGTACTCAGGAACACTTCAAGTGAGTGGATAACGTCCCAGCTAATTTATTAATAAAATTCTTTTTTCATAGATCATTTAATAACAATTATATTTCATATTTAATACTTTGTTAATTTATTTTTGTCTTGGGAAATTATAAAAAGATGTTGCAGAATATTTGAATTATGGCATTTTTATGTGTTTTTCATTATAAAGGATACTTTCAAAGTTAATTAGATTATTTTTATCAACTCTAGTTATTTTTGAGTTACTTAATAAATGCTAAACAAGGACATTAGTTATGAAATTTTATTTCGGCAAATTTTTAATGCTCAAAACTATTCATGCAATTTTGACTTTGAGAATGAAAATTATATTTTTATAGTAATGATTTTCTTGTATGTTTAAAAATAGAATTAATCAAAATTTTAAACAAGACACTAATTTCTAATAGTAGTCTCATTAGCCCTTGGCGCCTTGGTGAGTGACTAGCTTGTTTAATTTTCATTAGCTATGTTTTCATGTTTGTTATTCACAAGCCTCATACTCACATTTGTTTTATGGTTTAGAGCCGTATTTGGTTAGCATTACTCTTATAGACTGTATGTCCATATTTGTTTTGTGGCTTCAATTGTGTTTGGTTACTTATTTTTGTGAACTGTGTGTCCCTGTTTGTGAATTATTTTGATAAATCCCCAAAAAATATATGAATTTTAATCAATTGGAGATTTCATATGTAATGGTTTTTAATTTAGTAAATATTTTTATTCTTATTTGTTTATTTAATCATTTTGACTTGTTAAGATTAAATGTTAAAGCTGCTTTGTCATTATACAGTGAAATGTTCTTATTATTGAAGTTATATAGAACTTTTATTTCAAGTTTATAAAATTATTTACATTGAATTGCTTTCTCATTTAATTTATGTAACTATTAAATTTTATTCATTTTAATTGTGCAAACTGTTATGGTTAGGACGTTATCTATTAGAAAATATTTGATTTGGTCTTAGATAGCATAGCTGATCCTGTTCCTTCATTAGATCCTTGAAGGGATTTTGCTTCTGGATTGAAGTAGAGACATCATTTTAGTTTATTTCTATTTTGATGGAAATTCATGATTTATATATTGTATTTTTATAAATAATGTTTTAGGTGCTCCACGTAGACTATAGTTAGAGTCCTGATCTTTATATTGTGTTGTTTGACTATAGTTAAGGAGAAGAGCTCCCTTTTGTTAAATTGGTGTCATAAATTTGTGTTGTAAATTTTTGGGAAATTCTATTTTCATGTGAAGTTTTACTGAATTTTTTTTAAAAGACTGGTGATTTGTAGCTTTTATAAAAGTATTGTATAGTTGTTTATTTATATTAATTACATATTTAAATATTAGAATTATATTTTTCTTGAGTTAAGGCTTTAAGAATATGGAGTATCATTCCTATGTTACATGCTGATCTTACCTTATTTCTATTAGGATAGGCTAGTACCAAAGGGCTGAATTGGGTAACACTTAAAAACATTTGAAAACTTGAAAAAAGTAAAGAGCTGAAGTGTGGAGGAAGAAGATGAGACACATGAAATTTATACTAGTTCAGCCACAAACTTGGCCTACGTCTAGTCCTCAATATCACATTTGAAATTTTTAACTAAGTTCACAAGCTTCAATGGGTGCTTGCCCCCCATAATACAACTCTGAAGACTAAACTTGTCTTGATTTAGTCAACAAAACCTTGCTATAATCTAGTAAGTTGTTACAAACACTTGAAAAATACCTTTTTAAGAATTCTGATGAAAGAAATAAGCTTTAGTAGAAAATTCTCTTAAAGAGTAGATGAAATTACAATTGAAAACTTATAAACTTATGTGACCTTTTCACAATTCTTTTCAAGAATAATGAATGAATGCAAGATGTAAAAGCACAATTTGAAAGCTCTTTAAATGCACAAATGATAATTTGTTCGCTCAAGGATCATTAGTTCTTGTTCTAACTCAATAAATCACATATATAGTTTTGTTAGTTGATAGACTATTAGAACAATGATTCTATCTGTTGGTGCATTTTCTTGCGTGTGATTGGTAGAATCACGCGTGAAATTGCACTAAGATTGTTCCACGAATGTTTATATGACAAATCATGTGTGAACACCTTGATCCCTCACGAGTGGTTTTGCATTTATGAATAAGCTTCCAGTTTTGTGAGTTAAAACTTGCATGGTACCTCATTGCTCTCTCACGTGGTTTTGCACCAATGAATAAACATTTAGTTCTGTATGCTAAAACTCGCGTGGTACCTTATTTCTCTCTCACGTGGTTTTACACTTATGAATAAGTATTCAGTTCTGCATGCTAAAGCTCATGTGGTACCTCATTACTCTCTTGCATGGTTTTGCACTTATGAATAAGCATTTAGTTCTTTATGCTAAAACTCATGAGTGAACCACTAGCTCTCATGTGTTTTGCACAAAAAAATCTATCATCAATTTTGTGTGATAAATCACATGTGGAACCTCTTCTCTCTCATGCATGAAATGGTTAGTAGAATGCTATGGCCATTCTATGTGATCAAAAACTTGCATGGAAAGAATGCTATCACACGTGAATATTGCAAGCACTAATACACAAACTCGTCTAGTGCATTTTCACGTATGAAACTGCATATGACTTAAGCAAGATTTTGCATGATCAAGAGAGATAGATTTGTGAATCAATGATCATACAAGTAAACAATTCTAACTTAGATTGTGATGATTTAAGACTTAACAAAGCAAAATATGATTGTACAACAAGTGATAAATCACGCGTGGCTACTATCAATCTCACATATGGTTTTAGGAGGTGTTCACGGGACGGGACGGGACTGGAATACCCCCGTCCCGAAAAAAAGATCGGGACTGAATTTTGGTCCCGTGTCCCGTCCTGTCCCGAAAGTCATCCCGTCCCGTTAAGAGTCGGGACGGGACCGAGACAAGATCAGGACGTCCCGCCGTCCCGATAAATGAAATAATATCGGAAAAAGATCTGAATAATAATATTCATTAAAATTTTAAATTATATAATTTATTAAGTTTAAAATCAAAATAACACAAGTACATAAATAACAATAATTTAAAATTAATTATTGAATTATATTAATAACAACTACATATTATAATAAAAAATACAAGTGATCTTTATGCTATAAGATTTGCAACAACAGGCAAGTCAAATACAACATCAAATAATTGTTCTTCTACTTTAGTGGAGATGTACTAAGCTAATTACTCTTCTAAAAATAAGCAAGAAATATGTTATAAATAAAAGTTATTAAATAGATAGATATAAGAATAAATTATATTAATATAATTAATATATTATAAAAAAGATATCGCCATGTTTACTCTATACCATTAAAATTATCAATATAAAAACACTTTAGTTTTAAATAAGAATTGTAAGTATTAAAATTATAATTGATATAATTAATATAAGTATAAATTATATTAATATAATTAATATATTTAAAATAAAAAAATAATATATATAATATTCGGGACGGGATGGGACGTCCCGATGGTAATCCCGTGTCCCGTCCCGTCTCGAACCCCTTTCCTGTACCGTCCCGTAAAGTCCCGTCCCGATTATTTTCGGGCCGGGACAAGACTAGTCCCGATATGATCAAGACGATACCGGGCCAATCGGGACGAGTCCAAATTAAACACCCCTATATGGTTTTGCACTTTAACATAATGCAATGAAGTATAGTTGCTAAAACTTGCGTGGATAACAAAGGCTTTCATGCATGATTTTGCATGCAGAAGCAAAGCTTAAGGCATCACATAACACAAGTGCTTAATCATGCATGAATCACATTTTTGCACTTGCGTGATCTAGCAGTCAATGTGCCTAACATGTAGAAACTTGTGAGAAACTTGTAGAATCACATGTAATTCTGCTTCTCATACTGCAAACAGCTTCTATGAAATACAACATGTAACATCCTGAAATTTTAAGACTCGGATTTATAAAAATAAAATAAAATAAAATATCTATAATTAAATTGAAATTTAAAATAATTTAATAGAGGCCCAGAGTTTGAATTTTTCTAAGCAAAAGTTTAGTTTTATTTGATTTTTTTAACTATGGGAAAAATTACTAAAGTTGACCCAGGCTTTTGTGCAATGATAAAAAATGTTGGGTCATTTCTTGTAATTTTCTCTAAACTTTTTGATCAGCTTTTATAAGGGAAAAGAGATGCAGAAACGCAGAAAAAAAAGGAAAGAACAAAACGCAGAGAGAGAGAGAGAGAGAGAGAGGAAGAAGAAAGGAGAAAGAGAGGGAGTTAGGCTCGGATCTAGGAGTCTTTGCGACCGTTGCGAGCTCGGCTACACGATAGGTAAACTCCCTACTTCAATCCTCTTCTCTTTCTCTTGATTTTTTTCAATTTTTGGAAGAGGAGATTTTTAGATTTTGATCCCAAAGGCTTTATTCTTGTAAGCTTTTGTTTCTTTGAATCCTAGGGAGTATGTTTTGAGTTTCTATATAGTGATCTAATATTTTGAGCGGATAATTGGATGAAAAGAGGTGTTTTGGGCACAAAATAAATCCTGAGAAATTGGGTTTTTGCTCTTCAATAGTTTAAGCTTATTGATTTAGTTATAATTTTGCTATTTGAGCCCAATAAGATTTAAATTAAGGTTTGGTTTTCATTATAAGGGCTAATGGTGAAAGTTGGTGGCACGAAGTGAAGGTTTTTAATTGATAAAAAATTATATAAATTGAAAATTAACCTAATGATGGCTAATAAATGGTTTTGGTGGTTAAGTGATATTATGTGAATGGTTGGTTTAATATATGGACTATTGGGATGGATTATGGCTCATAGACCCAAGTTGTGTGGTATGAGTTATAGTCTTCATTAATGCTATTTGACATGATAAGTGATGTGGATCACTTATATGTTGTAGGGATTGTTGGTGGAATTTGTTCGGAAGTTAAGGAACAAGCCAAGTTCTATTTTGTACAAAAGGAACCCTTTTGGTACCAAAGGGTTGAGGTAACATGGGAATTTATATTTTTTATTACTTTGTTTTAGCTATTTTTGAATAAATATTACTAGTTATCATGCATTACATGTTTTAAAAGATTAAATGTGCTTTATAAGGGGTTATGGGGTACTACTTTAATTATAGTGCAAATATGTTTTCTAATTGTTTAATAACAATGTTTTTATGAAAATGAGATTTATAAATATTATACTACTTTAGAGTGTTGAATGGTCAATACTCAGGAAAGGTAGACAAGAGTAAAAGGCATGATCTCGGTGGGAGTTCACCAATGAGAAGGTGTGGATTTTTGATATTCTATGGCACACTGTCAGTACTCAGTGTTGTCTTACGTATTGTGGGCTCAGTGCACTAAAGTGGTTAGTGTATTGAGTGTTCGACACCTCTCAGTGGGGGAGGAAATCCAACATATGAAGTGTGAGGTTGAGTTCCTAGGCCAAGGTAGCCCTCACATGGAAAGTAAGTTGGGCTGGCTCTGGGAGGGAGTTAGCTTTAACTGCTTAGGATTCACGTCGAAGGGGCATAGGAGGTTCGGTGGATTAGATCATGCCTTAGATTATGTTTTGTGCCTATGGAGGTACAAGTAGATATAAGGTTTACCTGCGAGTTAAAGAGTGCCAGGGGGCATTCTGTTGGTCATGAAAGGCCATACCGGCCTAGGTCATGCATTCATGCATTTTAAATGGCTAAATTATATACTATGTTGAATTTATTATTCGTTTATTTGATTATGGCTTACTTTGTAATAATTAATGTAGATTTCACTGTTACTGAGACTATGGTTGTCTCACCCCTTTCTTTTCAATATTCTAGGTCCAGGCGAAGGATCCAGTGGTGGACGGGGAAAGGAGCAAAGCTAGGGGTTTTCTTGTGATTTGTAAAGAACCGCAACCCCTTTCTTTTGAGCAAATATATTATAATGTATTTAAGATTAGGGTGCCAGTAGGATATGATTATGTGTGTGTGTGTGTGAATATGTGTGGATTGTGTGCTTGTGTATGAATTTTTGTCTGTTTGCAGACTTGTGGCTAGGAAACTTGGTTATGGTGTGTGGTTTTGATGAATTTACTTAGTAGACCAAGTTTCTATTACAAGCAGATCTTTATTTTGATATATATATATATATATATATGTGATTTTATAAGCAAATGCAAAGTGGTTGCATTGCAAATGGTGTGCTATGGGCAAACATATAGCTTAGATAGAGAGAGTGGGTGCGTGGGCCCCACAAGGAGCTCTGAGCCAAGTGAAAATGTTTAGCATATGTATTTATATAAATACATGGTATTTGGATTGATTTGTGACCACTCTTGTATGATTTGTGCATTTTAGGGGTCTAGGGTCCATTTTGGGAAATGGCACCTGGGTGGTCAAATTTTGATGTATAGAGGTTTTCCATCATTTTAATGTTCTATCAGGTGTTTTTAATCTTATTTGACGTGTCCAAAGTGTTCCCACAGGTTTGTGACCATTAGGATGAGATTTGGACAATTTTGAAAATGGTTTTTACCAAAAAGCTGCACTTTTACATCTGGGTGTCCAAATCTTAATCCGACCGTTAGATTTCTCTAAAATTTGGGTCACAAGTAAAACCTTTTATAAGCTTCGTGTGGGCTTTAGAATCACATCGATCGAATATCAGAATTTGGTCTGGAGGTTCTGTCATGACAGCATAAATTGCTGTCATGACAACTACAGTATTGATTTTGTAACCTGCACAAAATTCAATCCGTCTGTTGGATCTTTTCAAAATTTAGTATGCTAATATTATTCTTTAAAAGTGACATGTGGGCTTTGGAATCACTCCGATCAGAGGTCAGATGATGAAATGATGCACTCCAAAAGTTGGTCCGGAAGTGCTGTCATGACAGCTTTTTAGCTGTCACGACAGCAAAAATAATCAAATTTTTAACATGTCTAATTTTAAATCCGACCGTTGGATCTTTTTGAAATTTGGTATACTTATAGTACCCTTTGAATGTGACTTGTGAGCTTTAAAATTTCTTCGATCGGAGATCGGAAGGCGGAACGGTGCCTCCCAGAAGTTGACCCGGGAGGGCTGTCATGACAGCAATTTAATACTGTCATGACAGCATATTTTTACCCTTCTTTTGTCTAACTTGCTTCCGTGCGCTATAGGTAGAACCTAAAATTTTTTTTAAAGGCTTTAAATGTTTAATTTTTCATTGTATATTTGCTTAGTGATTTGAATGGTTTGTTTCCTAAGTTGGTTTTAGGATTAACTCCTTAACCACACTTAGTTTATTTGACTTGTGTGATTTTTGGATAACACTCGGGGCAAGTGTTACTCAACACGCAAGAAAGACATTATTTGTAAGCCTTAATATACTTAGATGAGTCTTAATGCAGATAAATGAGACATATGATGCATTCATTTAATGATTATGAAAAGTGATTAAGATTTCTAAGCTTTCACATTGAATTTAAGAGAATTTAAAATAACTTATCATAAAACTTCTTTATTTTCTCTTAATTCTTAATGCTCTTGAGGTTTTGTCGTCATCCATGATTCTTTATAATGCAAGAAATGTACTTATATGGAGCCATCCTAATACTAGAGTAGTAACTATTTTTCTTCTTCCTCCCTTAGAACATAAGTGTTCCCTTCCATCTTGAACTTCATTTTCTAAAGAGCAATGTCCTTAAATTCTTCTGGCTTTAGCATTGCTCCTTCTGTGTATTTGACTCAAAATCTTTTTAGGGTAGCTAATACAACTAATTCAAAGTAGAGATTTCAGTCTTTCTTCTGTTCCTTCTTTATCTTGGTGTTTACTTTGGAAACATACAGCATCTTAGTCAATATGTAGTGATACATATTGATCTTTTACTTCTTGATCATTCTGGTGAGGAACTCAATCCCAAACTTAGTGCAAGTGTTGAAGGTTGTCCTCTTGTTGAGAAAGAACCTTGCTACCATGTATGCTAGCATTCGATGCTTGAAGCGAAATGAAGTTAGTCTGAAGATGAAACTAGGCTTCAAAGCCTCTTCAGTTACATCCTCTATCATCATTATTGCTTTGTATTTCTCTTTATTTGTGTGTTATCTAGAAGCATTCCTTTTATTTGCACGATCAAACTCTTAAAGCTTGAGACCTCTTGCTTCAAGATCAAGTATATGTCCTAAACTCTTCACAGTGAAGTACATTAAACATCCTTAGACATTGCCCTTGTAAGTCTTCTTTTGCTTATCCCATCTGAAGCTAACATAGAAGGCCTTCACTACTTCAGCTGAGTATGAGAGGTTAAGTTCTAGCAGGCCTTTATAGTTACTCAAATATTCATCTATATCAAAGTTATGAGCTTTGATAAGAGAATTTTATTTGGTGCAATGACTCATGACCACCACAGTAGAGAAGAAGTACTGATTGAATCTGGATTGATGCTTGGAGCTTAAAAGCTTTCCATCTCTAATATTTGCCTTTGAAACTTTACTTGGAGGCACGTTGCTACCATCATTGGATAAGTCTCTGCTAATTCTGGTTAGAGTTTCTTCTTGTAAAGCAGTCGTAACAGGTTCTGATGTAGAAGTAGGCTCTTTAGATTTTCTTAAAGTTTTGAGCCTTTGTAATGACCAAGATAGTAATTTATTGCGTTCTCAAATGAGAGCTTCTATGAATTTTCTCTTCTTTGTAACCTCTTAATTGGTTTTCTTTCTAGTGTCCTTTGTTCTTGCTATCATAGAGAATTTTCATAGAATTGAAGAATTTTAGGTTGAAGAGAGATATTTTAGAGTGAAGTGAGATGTGAGAAGTAGATTAGAAATGATACACAAAGAAATTTGACTGCCAAAAAGGTTAGAGAAGAATTAGGAAGGTAGTTAAGAAGGAAGGATTAAGTAACGGCTATTAAGAGTAACATTGATTCATGCGTGAGAATGAAGGTAGATGAGGAAGATATATATAAGTGATGCAAGATCATATGTGAGAGGAGTCTGGTTTCATGCGTGATTTAGTACTTTTAACCATTAAGGTGCCAAATCTCATTTGTGACAAAGAAGTTTTACGCCTAATCTGGCAATCAAAATAACGTTCAAATAATGCATAATTATTATAATTAGAGTCATGCGTGATCATAAAATACTTTCACACGTGAAATAACCATAATTATAAACCATGCTTTCAAGAAGGAATTTCATACAAGTAAGCCTTCAACTATCACGTGTGATTTTACAGTTCTTAGGAAGAAGAACTTACTAAGTGCTATTTCATGCAAGAAAGAATAATGTCTTCATGCTTGATTTAGCACCACTCAGTATTGAAGCTTTCTTAGGTGCTATTTCATGTGAGTGAGAATGTCTATTTCACATGTAAAAATGTAGGCAAACTAGAGAGAAATATAGAAGTAGGAAAATTCACACATGACATGACACTTAAATTTTCAAGAATTATTTTCTAACAGTAATAACCTATCTTTTAAATGAATCATATCTTATCTTCTGACTTCTTTCTTTAAGATTTGCTTTGATTTATTCTAATGAAATTAGGATTCATAGATTTCTTCCTGCAAAAACAACTTAAGGCAACTCTGAAGCTTAAGTTAGTAAAAGATTCAAAATGTAATTTATTTGAATTCAAAAAACTTTCAACTTATTGGGGTTCACCATTCCTAATTCTCTTTTGTTAAATGTAAATTGTTCTTCAGCTAAAGGTTTAGTAAATATGTCTACTAGTTGCTTGGTGGTGGGTACAAATTCCAATGTGATGTCTTTTGCACATGATCCCTTAAGAACTGATGTCTGATGTCAATGTGCTTGGTTCTTGAGTATTGGATAGGGTTCTTAGCTACGTTGATTATGCTAGTATTGTCACATCTGATTGAAATTTCCTTGAGATGAACTCCCAAATCTTTCAATTGTTGTTTTAGCTATAAAATTTACGCATAATAGCTTCCAGCTGCCAAGCATTCAACTTCACATGATGATAAGGACATACTATTTTATTTTTTGCTAAACCATGATATTAATGAGCTATTAAAGAACTGACAAGTTCTATTAGTGCTATTTCTATCTATTTTGTATCCTCTATGATTAGCATCTAAGTAATTAATTCAGCCTTTACTCCTTTTGGAAACCATAATCCTAGCTATTTAGTTCCATTTGAATACTTAAATATTCTTTTCACAGCCTTTAAATATGATTCATTTGGATTAGCTTGAAATCTTACACACATACAAACACTAAACATGATATTAGGTCTGTTGGCAATCAAGTAGAGTAGTGATCCAATTATTTGCCTAAATTTTGATTGATCCTCATTTTTCCCTTTTTCATTCTTATCCATTTTGATTGATGCACTCATAGGTATGTTGCTTGGATTTGAATTTTCAAATCTAAATTTCTTTAACAATTCTTGAGTGTACTTGATTTGGCTTATGAAGATCCCATTCCTCATTTGCTTGATTTGAAATCCAAGAAAGAAGTTTAGCTCTCCCATCATAGACATCTTGAATTCTCCTTACATAATCTTAGCAAATTTCTCACAAAGAACCTCATTAGTAGCTCCAACAATAATATCATCAACATAAATTTGAATTATAAGGATATCACTACTTTCAGTTTGATAAAACAGTATTTTATCCACCATTCCTCTTTTGAAGATATTATTTCATAAAAAAGCATTTAACCTATCATACCAAGCTTTTGATGCTTGCTTTAGTCCATACAATGCTTTCTTCAATTTGTAGATATGATTTGATATTGATGGATCCTCAAATCTTGGAGGTTGCTCTACATAAACTTCTTCATTGATTAGTCCATTCAAGAAAGTACTTTTAACATCCATTTGATAAAATTTAAAATCTTTAATGTAAGTAAAGGCAAGTAAAAGTCTAATAGCCTTTAGTCTAGCAACAGGATCAAAAGTTTCATCATAATTAATACCTTCTTCTTGATTATAATCTTTAGCTACTAGCTTGGCCTTATTCCTTACCATATTACCAGTTTCATCAAGTTTGTTTATAAAGACCTATTTTGTCCCAATGATAGGATGATCACTTGGTTTTGGTACCAAATCCTAAACTTGACTTCTCTCAAACTGATTTAACTTTTCTTGCATTGCTATGAGCCAATATTCATTAGTTAATGCTTCTTTAATATCAAAAGGTTTTGTATTAGAAAGAAATACATTAAAATGGCGTACTTCTCTAAATAAACCTCTTGTTTTAACTTTATCACCAACTTCTCCAATGACTTGATCAATGGAATGTGACTTACTATATCTCTAATCTTTTGGAAGATTATTTGTCTCTCCACTTTGATCATTAGTCATGGTATCATTACTAGTTTGATTTTCCTCCTTTTCTTTCAGTGACAGATCATCAAGAGGAAGATTTAAAGTTTCTTCTTCTTTGGTTCCCATCTGATAAGAATTCATCAAATCTAACATGAATTGACTCTTCAATAGATGACTTTCTTTTGTTAAAAACTCTAAAAGCTTTACTTCTATTTGAATAACCAAAAAATACAGCTTCATCACCTTTAAAAATTACCTCATAACCTTTGTCACATAATTGACTTATGTTTAAAAGGTTATGTCCTAAACCATCAACTAAATAAACATTATCAATACAAGGAGAGTTAGATGCATTTTTACCAACTTTACCTATACCAAGAATTCTTCCTTTTTCATTATTTTCAAAGGTGACAATTCTGCCATCTTTGTTTTTCACCACATATAAAAGCATGGAGCTATCACCAATCATGTGCCTGGAGCAACCACTGTCTAGATACCATTTTTTATTTGTGGCTCTCCTTGATACTTGCACAAATGTAGAGCTAATAATTCGGACTGAGCCCAACGGGCTAGCCTGAACTCGCTCAAAAAAAGTTAAGGCCAGGCTTAAAAAAATTATGAGATTTTTATGTTTAGGCCTATTAATACCCGAATAATTTTTTTATTTTTACAAAATATATAAAAAATGATAAATATTAATTAATTATTTAAGTTTTAGGTCATTTTATATTAAAATATGATATATTTGAGTCTTATATATCATTAAAGTATGAAAAAATATTTTTTTGTAAATAAAATAATTAATTTTAAAGTAAAAAATTAATTAAAAATGATTTTAAAAATACAATTTGGGTATTCAGGTTAGGCTTAGCTATTCAGGCTTTTTGAGGAGTCAGGCCTGTTTAGGTTCGAGCCTATTCGGGTTAGGCTTATTTGGGCTGAGCTTGAATAAGCCCAGCCAGCCTAAATTCCAAGCTCTAAACAAATGTTGGCTTGAATAAGCTCGGCCCGCACGAATTCTCAGCTCTACACAAATGTCATATTTTCTTAGGTAGCTAAATCTATTTGGGTCTTGGTGGGTTAGTAGACCCCTTTAGAATCCACTTCATATTTTCACTCAATCCTTGCTTCCTATGACTTAGTGATGTGCCCTTTCTTATTACAATAGGAACAAGTGGATTTGGGTGAGTTAGTCATAGTGGTAGGAACAAAGAAGTTCTTGTAATATTTTTTCTTCTTATTTGATTTATAGCCTATACCAGCTTTATCAAAAACATTTTTTTGTTGACTTAAAATTTTGTTTAAATTATCTCTTCCTTTAACAAATTTTGCAAGAGTGTTTTTCAAATCTTCTTTTTCAAAAATATGAAGAGAGTAATCATTGCATGATGTTTCCTTTTCCAACATAGTAATATTCTTTTTTCAAAGCTTCATTTTTAGTTTTGAGAAACAAGTTTTCTTTGTTAGAAATAGTCAGTTTCTTTTTAACATGTGAAATATTTTTCATAAGAAGAAAAGATTTATTGTGTAGTTCTTTAAAAGCAATAGTTCTTCAAATGTAAACTCAAATTCAGAATCAAAGTCTGAATCATCTACATGATTACAATGACTTTTGGCCATTAGGCATAAATTTGCTTCTTCTTCTTTTGTGGACTCCTCATCACTGTCACCCCCAAATTAAGGAGAGATAAGCTTTGAATTTCTTCTTGTCATACTTGTAGCTTTTACTCTTTTGCTTCAGAGGGCAATCAGCTTTAATATGTCCAAGCTTATTACATTTATAGCAAATTATCTCTTTTTCTTTCTTCTTTGAGAATTTCTTCCCAAACTTTTTCTTTCCAAAGAATTTGCAAATTTCTTGACAAACATAGCCATTTCTTCATCAGAGTCATCACTATCACTTGCTTCAAACTCAGATTCCTTCTTTATCACTTCTAAGGCTAGTGACTTCTTTTTTCAGCATCTTCCTTCAGCATGGATAGTCTTCCTTCATACTCAGTAAGACTTCAAATAGAGCTGACACAGACCTCATGAAATCACTTGTTGCTTCTTTAATGGCAGTAATTTTGGGTTACCATTTAGTTGGGAGTCCTCTCAGAATTTTCTTGCTCCTTCTGAGTATAATTTTTTCTAATTGTTATAAGCTCATTCATCATGTGAGTATATCTAACTTGTATGTCCTTAATGTTTTCTCTAGGCTTCCTTTTGAACAACTTATATTGTTGAGTCAAGGTGCTTATTTTATTTTCCTTGATTCCTTCAATTCCTTCATGAGCAATCTTTAAAGCATCCCATATCTCTTTTATAGTCTCTAGATTACTCACTTTAAAATATTCTCATTGACTTAAGGCACTAGCAACAATCAACTTTTCTTTGGAGTTGAGTAGCACAAGTTTTCTTCCTTTTCAATAAATTCACTCCTCTTTTTTCTTATAAGTTATCCGTCTACAGTTTTGTATGGAAAGTAGGGACCATTTTCCACAATCTCCCATAAATTAAGGTCTAAGGCCTTAAAGAATATTCTTATCTTACTTTTCCAAAAAGTATAGTTTTCACCATTGAATCTAAGAGGCATATTAATTTTAGCACCTTTAGTAAGAACACTGTCACTAAAACCAGCCATAGGATCCCATTAGACTATTAAGTCTTTTATCAAGAGTTCAAGCTCTGATATCAAATGTTAGGATAGGTTGGCACCCAAGAGCGGAGCTGAATTGGGTGACACTTAAAACTTTTTGAAACTTGAGAAGAGTAAAGAGTTAAAGAGTAATGGAAGAAGATGACATGCTTAAGATTTATACTGGTTTAGCCATAAACTTAGCCTATGTCCAGTCCTGAAGATTGCACTTGAGATTTTCAACTAAAAATAAAAGCTTCAAGGGGTGCTTGCCACCACAGTACTACTCTTAAGACTAACCTTACCTTGATTCACTTAACACACCTTACTATAATCCAGCAAGTTGTTACAACACTTGAAGAATTCCTTTTTAAGATTTTTAGGAAGATAATGAAAACTTTTACAAAAAACTCTCAAAAAGAATAGATGAGAATACAAATGAAAGTTTATAAATCTTTGAGAGCTTTTCACAATTCTTTTTAAGAATAATGAATGAATGTAATATGTAAAATCACAATTTGAAAGCTCTTTGAATGCACAATTATATTGATGATATGTTCGCTCAAGGATCATTAGTCACCATTCTTGTAAAGAATGAATTACTTATATAGTTTTGAAAGTTGATAGATTGTTGATACTGTGATTCTATCCATTGATGAATTTTCTTGTGAGTTACTGGTATAATCACACATATTTTTACACTAAGGAAGTTTCACAAAGCTGAAAGTGACAAATCATGCATGAACACCTTGTCTTTTTATGCGTGGTTTTGCACTCATAGATATACTAACAGAATAAAGTGCTAAAACTTATGAGTGCACCACTTGCTCTCACGCATGGTTTTGTACATCAAGAACTATTATCAATTCTATGTGACAAATCATGCATGGAACCCTTACTCTCTCTTGTGTGAAATGGCTGGCAGAATGCTAAGGCTATTTAATATGATTAAAACTTATATAGAACCAGAAATATATCATGTGTGAAATTACATGTACTGATATATAAACTTGTCTGATGGATATTCAACCATGAAACTCAGCACAACTCAAGCAAGATTTTACATGATCAAGAGATATGAATTTATGAATCAATGATCATACATGTAAGTAATTTTAGCTTGGCTTGAGAGGTTTTAAGACTTAACAAAAACAATGTGTGATAGTTCAGCAAGTGACAAATCACGTGTGATACCATCTGTCTCACACATGGTTTTGCACTTAATTGCATTTCAATGAAGCTCAGGTGCTAAAACTTGCATGAACACTAAAGCCTTTCACTCGTGGTTTTGCATGCAGAGATAAAGCATAAGGCAACATACCACACAAATGCTTAATCACGCATGGAACACTTCTTCACACTCACATGATCTAGTAGTCAGTGTGCCTAACATGCAAAAATTCATGAGTGACTTATAAAATCATATGTGATTATGCCTCTTCACTATGCAAATATTTTCTATGAAAAACTATATGCAGGAGGACCAAAGTTTGCAAGCTTTAACATACTTAGATGATTCTTAATGCATATAAAATAGATAAACGATGTATCTATTTAATGATTAAGAAAAATGATTAAGCTCTCTAAGTTTTCACATTGAATCTAAGAGAAATTAAAATTACTTATCCTAAATTTCTTCTTCAACTTCTTTTAATTCTTTATGCTCTTGAGGTTTTGCTTTCATCCATAATTCTTTATATCTACACATATAACAAATACCCCTTCTCTTGGTTTTGTAATCATCAAAGCACATGATCCAATATATACATCAAATTAAAGAGAAGAAGGTGAAGAAATGTTTAATTGAATCAATCTTAAGCTAAATCCTTGATTTTCTACTAAATAGAAGCTTTTCCAATCTTCCTTTAGCTCTTTTTCCTCTCCTTAGATGTTCTATAGTTGTTGGAAGTAAAGAATGGTAAAAAATAAGGTCCCTAAACCCTAAAATTCACTGAAGATCAAAATTGTGCATTTTACTAAAATTTAGGCTTCGTTGTAACAAAATGCATTTTTATTGCAACGAACATGACTTGTGCAAAATTTCTTTTCATATTTACTTCCTTGGACTTGGGCTTCAAAATTTTCACCTTAGGAACCATAAATTAGGCCTCCTTACATGTATAAAACCTAAAATTTATGCTTGAATTGGTCCACTAACTTTTGATTACATTTCCATATCCATTGTCACATATAATCATTCACTTAATCATATTTTTGCTAAAAAATTCAAAGAAATGACTTTCAATTGCGTTAAAAACACCAATAAATTTAGTAAAATGTTAGAAGTCATTAAAAATTGATTCTTTCTCTTCATTTTTTTGTGCTGGTTGTTTCGTGATAAAATGAGGGAAGGAATTTAAAGTTTCATCCTAGTTATAACCTTGGTATATGAGTCTTGCTTGAATTCATATTTTCTAAAAGTCTATATAATGAGAAGCATGACCTAATGTGTTAAATGATATTTTTTATGTGGATTGATTATTATATTTGGAATAAAAATTAGAAGTTTAATTAATTCAAATATTGATAATAGGAAAATTAAACATTGATACCTATAAGGTGTATGTTAAAATGTCTAGAAGAGTTGGAATGGAGTAGTTAAATATATTCAATGTATGAGGACTAAAATTTAAATTCAAAACTATGTTTCGCTTATATATAAAATTGAATCTTGTTATGAAATTGAGTTTGTATAGGAAACTTTATGAAGAACATATTGATGCTTGAGAGTTGGTTGATTGACAATTTATAAATTTTTTTGCTTGTGTATGATTCAAATTTAGAATTTATAACATCCTAAGTTGCAATCTCTAAAATTTTAAGTGTTTAATAAGGGTAATTTGGCCAAAATTAATGACTTATTAATTAATATTGTTTTGGGATACTAATAAGGTTTTGGACCTCTGGACAACTTTGAAAATGGGCCATAATGGTGTATGGGTAAACCAGGCTCAAGAAGATGGTCAAAATGGGCATATGGCTTTGCTATGCCATGTGCCATAGCGCACGCATCTTGCGCCACAGGGCACGACCAGTGTCTGAAATAAATCAGATGTAAGTTACATCTAATTTTAGAACAGAGAAAGAAGATTAATGTGAGGAGCGATATAGGGAGAGCTTGTGGGTGCTAAGGCTTGATCTTAGGAGCATTTTAGAGGCACTTTGAGCAAGATTCATCTTTGGATAAGCTTCCTCTCCTTTTCCCTTCTCATTTATGTGAAATTTCTAAGTTTTAGGGTAATGTGGGTCTTGATTTTTGTTTCCTTAGGTTGTAACTGAATCCATTGCCTTAGTTAAGGTCTAGGGGAGTTAAATTAAACTTCTAAACTTAGATTTATGGATTTTATAGTGATTTAGAGTTTTTGATTAAGGTTTGGACAAACCCTAAGTAAAATTTGAACTAAAGGGAGCAATATAGGTAACAATTTGTGCTTATTTAAGTGTTTAGGTACTAGATGAAATTAATGAAATGTATTGAAAGTGTTAAGGGTGTTGAAGTAAGACTTTAGGTATAGTGGGTACCCAAAATTATGCTTGAAAGGGATTAAGTAGAGTAAGGATTGTTGTTAAATATTTAACCTTATAGATTAAACATTGATTTAGTGTTGATACTCTAGTAGACACTTGTGGAGCTAATTTTTGACCACAGCAACCCTTTTGTAAGGGTTGAGGTAATAGAATTGTTTAAACTTATTATCTGTGTGTTTAGATGGTTGTGTGTTGTTGCAAAAGTTTATTCAACAATTATTTTGAACTAATATACTTAGTAAAAATGATTATTAATTTAGAAACATTATGTGAAGTGGCATGGATAACTATGTTTTTACACATTTATGGTTTCAAAATTTTTATGCTAAACCTTATGTTCATGTATATGTACTTGTGAAATTGTATGATTTATGGTAGAAATGATTATTTAAGTGTATTTTGCATGTTTATGGCTATATATGGAATTGTTAAGCTTATGTTTGGCATGATCATTATGAGAGGGTAAGACTTCACCTTAGTGTTGTTCAAGGAATATTATTTGAAAATTCATATGGTACACTGGCACCATGGAAGCCTCGGTGCACAGTTTTATATTTATTTAGAAGTCCTAGTACTATTTGAGATAGATTGGACATATGACACCTTAGGTATTTGTGAAAAAGGGAAACTTATGGTCTATAGTAGGTGAAGGCACCCTTGCCTAGGGCTGCTTCCCACGATTAGTGAACTTGAGTCAATCTAGTCATATAGATTCAATTCTATTGAATTGTTAGCCATATATTTAGTTGGAGGAAATATGAAGGATATAAGACGATATGTTAATCATGCATATCTCTATTGGATAGCCATATGTATGTAACTTGATATATATATATATATATATATTGTATCTTCTTAAAGGCCACTTCACATACTTACTAACTTTTCTCACACATGAGTAGTTTGTTTAGATTATTTGATTACTAAATCCTTGACTCACCCTGTGGTTATATTTTATAGGTGAAGGTTCAAATAAGGGTAAAGGGAAGGAAGGCAATATGGAGAGTTAAGGGACTTGTGTTTGTATAGTCCTCTCATTCTATCTTTGGTTTGTAACAAATGATTTCAATGTTTATGCCGACTTAGGATCATGTTATGTTTTAAGATCACTTGTATAAGAAATATTATAATTGTGGATACCTTGATGTAGGATAATGTAATTGTAATGAAATTGTTGTGAGAGGTCGAGATGTTAGTGTAAGTGTTTTTTTTTGTTTATTGTTCGAATAGCCTAAATGATGTTTAATGTGAATTATTGTTGTGCCTTAAATTATAGTGAATTTGGGGGTTTTTATGGCCAATTTGCATTTGGGATGTTATTATTATTGCATGATTTTTCAATCAAGTTGTTTGTGGTCTATTTGAGTTGGTTCAAGTAGTTCTAAAGTTATTGGCACTAGGTTTGTGGGTTTGGACACCCTTGAGGTTGTTTTGAAAGGAAAATGGACTAAATTGTGTTAGGTTGTCTAATTTTTAAATGGTTAAATGTATGGGAATGAGACTAGTACCAATAGCTATATGGCTCATGTAATGTCCACATTGACATTACCATACAATCCTCCACATAACTGCAATCAAAATAATTAACTTGAAAACATTGGGATCCCATGAAAATATTTCCAAATCATATATGTAATAATAAATATCTGGATAATAAAATATTACACAGCAGAAGCATTGTGCAATAGCATACTTTGTGCTGTGTGCCATGATATGCTGATACATGCGCCATGGCATACATAACTAAATTTGCTGTCATATTACAGATTCTAATGCGAACTTTAGATGCATGCCATTTCTGATCCAATGTCCGATTAAGGTGGTTCAAGTGCTCACCCGAGACTTCTTTCGAAATCTACTTAATGACATTGCTTTCATTTCAATCTAATGTCCCATTTAAAAGTTGGACGCCTAAGTACATTTTGACTGTTTTAAGTTAAAATTTACCACTTGAGCATCTCAATTCGAATCCATATGTCATTAGCTACTTTCAAGGCCTTGACCATGTCTAAGTGGACAATACACACCTGATTGACCAATCACATAGGCAATATAACACATACATACACATTTGGCTTGTAAACTGCCTAGATCCACACATTTGTGCAAAATTTCATTTTTCATTCTCAATCGCATACAAGAACAAATTTAACATACACTTCAAGTACACCTTTTATCCATACATATTCACATTTGTCTATTAGCCCGCTCAATCATTTCACTATTTACATATATATAGAGGGGCTAGGGAACTCAAAGTCACCAAAACATACCACAATCACAACTATATGCACATGCACTAAATCCTATGGCAACTTATACACAAGTTTATAACTAATAATCTACAAATTCATTATACTAAATTCTTACAAAGGCTTGAATGAGAGATCTTAACTAAGCTAATGCTTTTTCCCTTTAAACTACTAGTGCTAGAACCTAAACATTAAATATCTATTACCACAGACAACCGTGCCAAAGCAACAAAACTAGGGTAATATTAAATATATATCAAAGTATGAAGAAATTTCATCTTTTAAAAGTATTTCCACATAAATATACACTAGCATAACCATCTAGCCACCGAACCTCTAATGCTCCTCGACATGAAACCGTAGGCTCTACTGGATTAATTACTCATTGATTTGAGCACAATTTCAGTGGTGGAAAAACTTGGCCAAAGGTAATTTAACCCACCTATAGACTATGGTTTTCCTCTTCACGTACTTGTGATAGAGGTGTCGTTGACTTGTAATTGCACCCTAATAAGTACTAGGGAGTTGCTAAACTTCTCGGACGTATCATGGTAACAATCTCATAATATGTTGTACCAGATTTCCTATAGTACCAGCCTGTATAATGTTGCACTAGATGTCTCATGGTGCCAGCCTAACCATATGAATTTTTTACTCACATATCTCTACATACACACATCCTTATATATCCTCGATAAACTCCTACCCTTTATGATCATGTTTTTTTCACATTTCACTACTTTTTGCATTAGCACACCATATTATTTTCTCATAACACACACACACACACATTCAAAGCTAGAAATCTTTAAACTTTCTTTACATAAATCCATTTGATGCTAAACTTGTTTTCAATACCAAATCATGCATAAAAACTAACTAAACCATAGTTATATAATTACTTCTGTACAGTTATAATAGTTAATAAATATAGTAAACTATATACTTACCTTAACCCTTCTGTTCAATAGAAAGGGTTACCTATATTTTAATAATCCTATATAAGCTCCTTTTCATAAATTCATGTGCCACATGCTAGAATCTACACAATTTAGGCACCTAGAGTCAATAACTTTATTGACAAGAAGTGCCACTTATAGTAATTTAACACCTAATCGCTATCACTTTCACAATTCACATTTAGTCATGCTTATCATACTTAACTATCACTTACCACAATCATTATCTTCCTCACAAACATATTCTCTCTCACCACTCTCTCTCTAGATTAGGGCATCTTGTGCTTATAGCTTCAAAACTTTATCGTTCTAACTCAAACTAGTCACAGAGTAATAGTTTAGTTTATGAGAACTTTTCTATTATGATAGGGTAAGAAATAAACTCCTTAAAACTTTCAAATTAAATTTCTTACTAGTTAAAATTAAGAGAAAATAGGGTAGAATTAGAGGTTAAGGAAGTACGAGACTTACTTGATAAGTAACAGGTCAAAAATGTCACTCTTGTTCTTGATTTCATTTGCCCTAGCAGATATTGGCACCTTTTCCACATCTAGCCCCTTTAACTTTATTTTTGCTTTTATTTCATGAGCTATTCCATAAAGTCACTTATTAAAGTTCTGCACCATATATCGCGGTATATCTATCCTCTATTATAGCGCGTGGCATAGTGAGGGAAATCTTTACTACAGTCACATGCTTTGCTTCGTGACTCTACTCTTTTCCTTATATCTATTCATATAACACCCTAAGAGTCAATATAACACTTTACTATCCAAAACCCTAACTCTATATTAAATCAACTGATTCAGCCCACAATCAGTCATTAACGTAGGATTATAAATTCAGGATGTTACAGCTCAAAGAGCTATGTGTAGACATTGAATCACTCAAATAGGATGTCAGATGGTGAAATAGTATATTCTAAAAGTTGGCTGAAGAAGCTATCATGATAGTAAGAGTGAGCCACAGTGTACAATATAAAGAGGGACATGGTCCCTTTGCGCCATCCACTACAGCGGGTGACTTATGTGCCACAGTGGATAGGGCAATTTTTAATTTTTCTAGAATGTTCTATTGTTCTTTTATGGGTTGTGTTTGATTTCTATGCTTCTGCTATATTATTTAATTTGTTTTAAATTATAGTTGAGCGTAAACGTCTTTTTAAAAAGGGTTTCTTGGGATCCCAATATTTTAACTACTTTTTTAAACCCTTGTGTTATGATAACTTTATATAAGAAATTTTCATTAATCTTGGTTATCAAAATGATTTCTTGTCTCTCGTGTACTATGTGTTTCGTAATGTCAGGAAGACATTACAGAATGCATTTAAGGCATTTTGGTGAAATGTGAGAAGAGAGAATTTTTTTTTTTATTTAATGGAAGAACTATGTAAGGGATGATAGAGGAACTATTTATAGACTAATGCTATACACAGCCTTATTAACAATTATATCTTTATATCTAACTAATTCTCTTATTCTATAATATTTTAATATCAAACTAAGCATGGGTAAAGTCATTGACAAAATTTCAAAATAAAAATAATTCAATTTTTATGTTGCAACTTGGGAACAAGGACTTTGCTTACAAAGTGTTAGAAAGTGATATGGAGTCTATGAAGATTTTTTATTTAATTATTATTTTGATTTGTATCTTGTTGTGTTTATTTAAACCTTCAAATATATTAAAATAAAATGTTATATATGGTTTCAGGCTTGATGTTGTTGGGAAAGAGTACATATGTAAATTAAAGTATTGTTTATTTAAAGTATGTGATAGTGGAATATTATAACTTTGTGTACTAGAGAGTTTGTGAAGGAAATGAATGTCTATAGGAAGTGTATAGAGTAGAGCCCATGTTTAAAGAAGTTATTTATTCTTCTTGTTCAGATAATAAAGTAACAAAGGGGCAATTTGGAAAGGTGTACTTTAGAAGGAACAAGTTATCATTCTAAGCTCAAGTAACTAAATAGCATCCAATAAACTTGTTAGCAAATTTATTTCATAAAAATGTTGATTGAGAAATGTCATCTCTACTTATATAATTCTTTTAATTCCTTAGCAATAAGTGAGAGAGTATTTTAATTTAGTCTTACTTAATGGTTTGTGATTTAAATTTTATTATTGACTATTTACTTGTGCACATTTTCATTATAATGGAATTTTATAGAAAGAATTGAAGTTTATTTTCTTCAAATGAATATCTAATTGCTATGTTTGATAATGTTAAAAAGAGATAATATATTGATCTTAGACCATGCATGCTTGATTGAAATGTGGGATTGAATTAGAATGCTAGTTGTTAACAGCAGTAGTACATTAGCCATGGCATACTATGGTTAAATTTTAGCTAGCTTAGTATTAGTAAGCATCATACTCATGCTTGTTATTTGTGGCTTTTGCCATACTTGTTTCGTGGCTTCTTGCTACACTTGTTTGGTTATTACCCTCAAGAACTTTGTGTCTATGTTTATTTTTTATTTTGGTTAAGTCCCACTAAAACTTGATTTTCTTTTATTTGTAATTGAACATGCAATTGTAGTTAAATGATTGTTTGAAACTACACAATATCAGTCTAGTATGTTTTTAGTTATTTTTTTTTATTTTTATTGAATTCATAAATATTCTATTTCTTCATTTTTCTAGTAAATAAGGATGTTATTCAATAGAAAATTAGTTTAACCTCAAATAGTATAGTTGGCATTTCACGTCTTGCTGACTACTGAAGGACTTTTTGTTGAGCTAGGTGGATATTTGTTTTTGTAAATATCTCCTTTTGATGTAGTTACGAAATTTGTGTATTATTTTTGGAATATGATTAGGTGCTTTTACATAGACTATATAGTCAGGGTCGGGTCGTTATTTTTTTTCTACATTTTCTCTGTTGGTTAGAAGGAGTATTGTTGTTGTTATTTACATGGGAAGTTTTGCCAAATTTTTTACAAAAATATTGAGGAGGTTTTTGTTTGAAAGAAAAGCATTAGAGATGTCCTAAATCCAATATAGAATATAATTATCATTTTTAAAATAGAAAATTTTCTTGAATTAAGGCTCAAGGGATGTGTGTTTTATACATATATCCCATACTGGTCACTCCTATATTTGGGGCATGACAAAGCTAATAATTTAGGTCAACCTAAATAAGCTCAAGAAATTTGAGGTTAGACTAAGAATTTTTAAAAAAAATCCTGTAGTTTAGGTTTTATTTAGGTTACCCAAAATAAGATGGCTTAATTTGAATTATTGGCTCTATTATTTGCATTTTGAGATGATCAAAACAAAAAACATCCTTTATGTTTGATTAAATAAAGACCCATTTCTAATTTTTAATGAATAAATGATACGTAAACACGTGGACATTCAAACTATTTAGTTGAGCAAACCCTACCCTTTCCTTTTCTTCACTGTAAACATTGATTGAGCTTAAGTAGCTTATCTCTCTCTCTCTCTCTCTCTCATGTTTTTGACTTTCCCTTACTCTCCCGAGACTTAAGTCCTTTCGGTTACCTTCTCTACTTGGCGATGTCAATCATCTTTTTCTACTTAGTGAACCACAAATGGCAACCTTCATATTTAAAAACTTAAGTGTTGATTGAGCAGCTCAAGTGTCTCTCTATCTCTCTCACTCATTTCTTTTCTTCTTTTCTCAAATAAACATCGACATTCTTTAGCTTCGCTCTGCTCCATTTAGAACTTCAAATCAAGCTCATAGCCATGCCATGCTCTGTTTAAAATTCCCTCATCTCTACCTATGACTACGACCTACTAATGAGCTCAAGAGGTTTTTTGTTCTTCTTTCTTTCCTCTCATACACATTGTCTGAAAGTTTGAGAAGTTGAAAATAATAGTTGAAATCTAAATGCTTTCTCATTATTTTGTACTTATGGTTAGGAATAATGGCTGAATGCATTTTTATTTTTAAGTTATGCACTTCATTTCACTTTAATTTTCTTGATGCATACTAGTTTGGTATTAGTTTAATTAGTTATGTGTGTTAACATGAATATGTTCATGTTAGGAATTTAAATTATTTTTCCCCTTTAATTTCATTCCATTTCCATGCAGTGAAATTGAAATATGTTCTCAGTTAAAAGAAGAATCCTTGTGAAAATGTTTGGTGCTAATTCTAGTAGTAAGGTAGATGAAAATGTGCATGGTGAGTGGTTGATGTAACATCCCAAAAATTTAACCTTGATTAATTAGGCTAAATGAGGGTAACAAAGTAAATTAATGTGATATGTGGTTTAAAGAGTGGTTAGAGAGGCTAATGGACTTATTAGGTTGTGGTTGTGAAACCTTAGGATTGGGCTTAGAGTTGAATCGGGACACCTGGACCTTAAAAAGGAAAGAGAACGTGGAGGAGCCTCTCTATACCACATGCCATAGCTTGCGCAATGGTGCCATGACACATGGACTAAATCATAAAAGGGTACT
>NW_026555552.1:0-60801 GCF_029017545.1 Prosopis cineraria | reverse complement strand
TGTTTGCATTAGGCATGGCTGTGGCACTCTGTGCCCACACGCTGCAGTACATGGCTTAAATTGTGCCATGTGTTGCAGTGCAAGCATTATGTGGAGTGCACGGCTCAAAATTCTAATAAGAGGAGCATGCATCAGATGAAAAATTAGAACATAAAGAAGGTGGAAATGAGGAAGAGGATTGGAAATCTGTTAGGGCTTCCATTTTCAAAGGATTGGAAGTGTTTTTAAGCTATTAAACTCCAAGTATAACTTTCCTAACCTTTTCTTCTCCTTCCCAATCCATTTTCTGGTTTTAAGCTAGAGTTTATTAATGGAAGATGATTTTTAGTCCATATAAGTTATAGGTCTGAATTTATTAATTCAACTGGAACTAATAGGAGTTGTTAAGGTATTTAAATCTAAGGATCATGGGTTTACATGTTTTGGTGGTTGGGAAGCATTTATGGCCAATTTTCATAATAATGAGGTTGTTGGAGTTGGTTGAATGCTATTAATGATGAGCCAGGAGTTTAATAATGTTAGTTAGGGTCAATTGAGATTGATAAACTCAATGAATAAGTTTAGATGTTATTTCAAGTGTTGAAATAAAGAGTGTAAATTGTGTGAAATGGTAATAATAATGATTTTGGATATGATTAAATTGTAAATTAATCGTATGTGCACTTGTTCAAACTTAAGAGCAAGGTTAGAACCATTAACTTGAAAGATAAATCTTTGACCTCTTAAAGGTTTAAGGTAACTAGAAAAAATCATTTCTTTGTAATTGTTTGTTAGTTAATTTATGTTTGTGAAAATGTAATAATAGATTTTGAAGATTAGATTTTATGAATAGACATGTGCAATATATGTGAAGTGTTAATTTTCCCAATTTGGCAATAATTACATAATGTTACTTAAAAACATGCATATATCAAAATTATGTGTTGAAACATGATTATTTGTCAAGTTGATGCGATAATGTGGCTATATTAGTATATGTATGATATAAGTGTGTATTCAATGGAGGATTTGAGAATATCTTATGAGATTAAGAATGTAAGTGAAAAAGATTTGTGAAAATATTAATGATACTCACATGTAAAAATTATTGTTGTGAACCAATATGTTGACATTGAGTTGTGATTATGTGCAATAAGTGAGCACGGCATATAGCATGATCTTTATGGTAGGAGTTCACCTAAGGAAAGAAGTAGTTAAAATTCACATGGCAATGGCTACCAATCATTGAAATTGAAGGGTAAGCCTTATTCTACTATTTCTTGAAGGACTGTGCCACTTTTATTGAGGGATAATACCACTGTTTGTTGAGGGACTCAAATCAAGCTAACTCCACCGGTTTGTTAAGGACATTAGCTTATAATTTACAACACCCTAGTGATTCAAGAATGGAGAATTTATGGTCCGAAAGTAAGTGCAATGATCGTCAGTCGGGTCACTTCTCACAATTAATAAGCTTGAGTTGTTCATTTACACAAATGAAACTCTAATTGAGTAATAATAGCTTATGGTTTTAGTTGAAAAGCATAAAAAGAATATAAGAATGGCTAGATCATGCATGTAAATTTAATATGTTACATTGTTATTAAGTTTGGGATAAGTTGAGATAACAATTGATATCATTCACATGTGGTTGTCATTGTGTGACAATGTGTAATGGTGAATAACATTGTGAACGAGATGATTTGAATTCCTATGTTATTATGATAAAATGTAAATTTTCTTGCAATATGCCAAATACTTGTGTTTAAGAATGTTGCACATAATTTATTGTCAATTAATAAGAAATTGCATGCGATAGATGTACCTTAGTTATTGAGTAATTATATTTACCCCTCTTTTTTTAACATTTTACAAGTTCTAGTTCAGCTGCAAAGAGGAAAAAGGCTCCAAAGGTTTAGGGATTTTAGTATTCCTACTTTAAAGCCTTCCAAACTCTTTTACTTTCTGTAATTGTTAGAATATTACCAAGCAAAGAGCATTCTGCATATACTTACATTAAAATGATAGTCATAATTGATTTTTGGAATTTAGGCCCTAAAAATTGTGTCTGTAATTTTTATTATTTCTGATAAGGGCCAAATAATGTAAATATAGGGATGATTTATATATTGTTAATTTGTAAGATTACTGATTTAATACAAATGACTGACCTCTCCCGTTATTTTGATATTGAGGGGTTGAGGACTAAAATGAGTGGTTGCTGTTATTTTGTAGATATGATGTATTGCACAGATAGTCTTGAGTCTATTGAGCACAATTAGGTGTTAAATATGGTTTTAGCACATGTAGTAGGGTTTTAGACACTCATGTCTTGTGAAAAGTGGATGAAATATGTTTGGGAGTAAAACTCATATCATTAGTTAGTTCTTGTAAAGAGCTTTCTATAAATATCTAAATTGTCTTAATCAAATGTCGAATGGAGAAATAAAGTGCATCAAAAACTTTCTCATACTCCTATCAAATGATAGCAGCAGAAGCTGTCAATCTGTGCAATGGACTAAACTATGGTGCATGACACAATAAGGAGTATGCTAACTAATTTGTGTTGAATTGCTGTTTTCCATAAAATGCACATACTTTTATTTTATTTTTTTGGTTTCTTGGGCTTCCATATTTTATATTTTACTCTGATTATAGTTTACAAAATAATATTTAAGTGATTCTTTAAGTTGAAAACTTGAGATCTTATTTATACTAGAATTACAAACTGATAATCTAATTAAATTAGCCTAATGATTGCCTTGGTTTTAGCGTTAATGATGGATTATTAAGGGTGATCTTACACTTTGACCTATGCTTTTATGACTGGTCATGACAAAGACGAATACAATAAAAAACTGCCTTTTTTTATAGAAAATGGCAACATGGAATCGTATGGATACATAACAATATGTGGTACATACTTTTATCCTTGCATGTGATCCATACATCTCTAGAGCCTCAAGAACATGTTTTTTAGACCATATAACTAGATTTTTGTGTCCGTGCGATGCATGGGATATTAACTCTCAATTACTGCCTCCATTATAAAGTATAAGGCATTTAGAGGTTAAATGTTAAAAAAATATAAGATATTTTTAGTATTTTAAAGTATAATTATTGTCTTTCTTCTAAAAAGTATCCCTAATAATAAATCACTTTATGTTTTAGAGTGAAACATTATATTAAATAAAGATATATATGAAAAGATAATATTAGTTTTAAAAAAAATAACTACTTCATTAGAAGGCGAGATTTGATTAAAAATACCTTACATTTTTTAATAAAAAAAAGTACAATATAAAAATAGGCTCGGGTTCGGGTGACATTAAAATAAGGATTTTGTACTTAATTAAGGTTTCATTTTTTATTTTATTTCATTCTCTATTTATGTTTCACAAGTAAATTTATATTAAATTAAGGTTATTTTTGAAAACTTATATTTTTTTAAACAATAAGATTGTAAAGTATATTTAATACAATTTATTAACATACATAATTTTGAAAAATATCTTATAAATTGCTCCCTCTAGAGTCTGGACCATAATACGTGGCACTAATAATTACTTTATGATTCTAAAAAAATTGGTTGAAACATTAATCATTTAAATTTTTTTACATATTTCCAATCTTATCCTTATCAAATACTCTAGATAAGTGCCTTAATAATGACAATTAAAATTTTAATGCATAATTTGTTTTCAAAAATTGCAATAAATGAAGTAAGCTGAAAAATAATTATAAAAATTATCAATATCCTATATTTTAAATCAAGTAATACTTTTAAAAGATATTATATATTGTGATTTAAAAAAATATTTTTTTTAGTATTTATTCCACATTCACCACTATTTTTTCCTATGAGTGCCATATTTACCTTTTTTATTACAAAATATTTCTATTTTTTAATTTTTATTTGCTACATAATAATTAAAAAATTACTATAAAAAATGGTCGTGAAAAATAAAAATAAAAAAGGTTGGACACTACAATAGAGGGTAGATTTGTTTTAAAAAATGGGCCCACGGTTTTACATGTACAAAATTTGAAAGTTCGAGCCCTGCCACTTTACCAGTAGAAAAATTAAAAAAAGAGAAAATGGGTCCTGCCATTTACTGTTCAAAGAACCGTTGTTCTACAATAATATTGGCACATTTTACAATATAAATAGATAGATAGATTATTTTATGTGTATCATTGCACAGTCTCATAAACTTATCAATATTCTGCGTGATAATATGCATGTAGGTATTTGCTGTTTATATTTTAGACTGGAGGTGCTAACACAAACAGTATTTGTTTCTTGCATAATAATTGTTAATATTGAATGTTTTATCAATAGCTGTCATGAAGAATAACTACAAGAACCGGAAAAAATATATCCAAACAATTATTTCATCATACTGTCAACCAAACTGTTACGAGAGAGAGAGAGGGGGGGGGGGGGAACACTTGCCAGAATAACAACTTTCTTAAGCAAAGGCCTGTTTGTCAACACACCAAAAAAAAAAACCATTGTCCCTTTTCTCACAAGAGAAGTGACAGAAAAAAGGTATGGTTGAACTTTTCAACCTCCTCACCAAAAAACAAACAAAACCCTAAAAAGCTGTATGATCACTCTTGAAACAGGTGGGTATGAGTTATCTAACATGGCCAACAAGTTAACCATGCAAAAAAAAAAATAAATAACACTTTCATGCTAAGAAAAAACCCACCTGCAAAATGAACTTCACAGCAGACATTCATGGAGTTGATGGTCTAAGATGCCCGACACAACAAGCCTTGTAAACAACAGAGTTGAACTTCTATATATAGATTACACACACATGTATATATATTGTCTGTATATAACTTTTCTTGTTCTGAAGCTTTCAGTATGAGCTGGACATGCAACTTCTTCACATGAAAGATTCAAAAGCTGAGCGTAGGCTTCTCAGAAGCTCCTTCACTGTCATGCAAAAGTCCTTATCCATCTGCATATTGCAGAAAAAAATTAAGTGTATAATCAAGATGAAACATTTTTTACATATTCTAAATGCATAATCAGAACCATTGGATGGAACTTGAATCAATTACTTTATTTATTTATATCATCACCTGAGCGATTATGGTTATATCAAGAGCAGAACTGCCAAATGTCATGACACTGGTACTTGTGACTATCAGATGGAGTTTCTCTATCTCACTGACTGTTTTTTCTATCACTTGTGTTCTTTTCTCACAGTGAACTCTTATGAGGACGTTTCTTTCACAAATTCTGGCTTCAATTTCTGGTAATGGCTCCTCACTGTGATCACCAGAGTCTGAAGAACAATGGCTTTCATTGGCTAATATTTGAGTTTTCTTCACAACCACCACAGATTCCACAGTGCTCTTTCTACTCTGTTCCTCTTCAAGGAGCCTAACCTTCTCTTGCAATTGCTTCAAATACTTTATAGCATCTCCAAGAACAGAAGCCTTGTCTGTCTGTTAGTAACAAGTAATTTGTTAGGAATGGGGTGATCGGCCAAAATCAGGGAGAGTGAACAAATAGGCAAGAATAATGGAAGAACGATACATCTCAACTTAAAACCTTAAGGTTTCAAGTTTATGGATCCTTCCCACATTTGGACATTCTAACATGATTTACTAAGATCAAAGGTTTGCATTATGAGCTTGAGTTCTGATAACATTTCTGTATTGTTCTCAGAACGAAGAGATCAGTATTTTACAGCTAGATATAACTGACAATAACTTTATATCTCTCTTCAGATGTGTTTCTTTGACATTAGGCTGCAAACTTTTGCTACACATTATATAGAGTATTTAATTTAATTAATCTGATGAATCTTAAATATGGTGGACAAGAAATGCGAAGGGCAGTCAAATCAGAATCTGGAAAGCTTAAAGGTATAACGTAACATGAACTTCTTGTACCTTTTTGAGGCCAGGTACAAGAGCAGATAGAGCTATGAACCGTTGGCTGAGCTTTTCTCGTCGCTTTCGCTCAGCGATTATGTGGTCTTGAGGTTGAGAAAGTTTAGGACTTGTTCCAATTTTTCTGGGATCTTGTCCTGCATTGAAGACAAGGTTCTGATTTCCCAAGGATCCATAAGAGACCAACATGTCTGAGGGGATTGTACTGTTGATTTCAGGACAAGGTGTCTGCTGGTCCTTAGGCTTCATCAATGTCCCGAATTGGCTTATGTAACTTGAATTGACAAAGGAAAGAAGATTGGAACAAGAATCATAGTCTGTGTCTAACGTCTGGTTCTGATCACTTGTGTTGGGGCTCCAATTATTGTTGGGTTTGAACTGTTTCTGGGGCCTTTCAATGCTACAAAGTGTAGTTTCCATGGACGTTTTGGGATTGAACATTGTTGGGTTTAGGTTAGAGAATGAATGTTGTTGTAAGGTCTCTTCAAATAAGCTTGGATCTTCCAGAGAGTTCAATTGCCATTGATGAAGAAAGGCAGGATCCTCCACTATTCCCTGCTTCAAAATCAAACACTAATTTCTCAGCAAAACTTTCAAAATTTACATTAACTAATCTTTGTTTTGCCGTTTGTTTTCCTACCAATTACCAGATTCATATGACCATGTGATTCCAAATCAACATTCAGATTATGTAACCAAAAGCTTATTCTCAGAGAACAGAACAGAAGAGCTATAAGACACACACATGGCTTACCAGTTCAGGTAACATTGTCATAGGTGAAATCTCCTCAAGAAAACTCCTTATTCAACCAAAAAGATCCTTTTCCTGTAAGAGGGACAACCTTAACATGTCAGTTTTGTACTGAAAATTCATCATCTGATATAAATATCTTTCAAAGTTCAAACAAGTATTAAGCCAAACACAAAGCAGACAAAGGCCCACCACACACGAATCTACAAATTCCACATCAATATATCTCACTCACTCGTACTAATATACTCATAGATCTCAGTTCTTGAAAGTGACAAATAAACTTTGAGGTAGAGGAGGAGGAGGAGAAGCATACTCATTAACAGGAATGGGAGCTCAGGATTCAAGAAATGAAACCCTTTGTCGTATCCCACTGAAACGTGTCAGTGTGTGTCCCAATTTATAACAGCTTAGGAAAAGTACTGAAAAGAACACTAGTTGTTGAATTAGTTAAAATATTAATTCAAGCGCTGATGATAAAAACACAATAGTATCATGGTTAAATCAGGCTTATGAATAAAGCATTTCATTGAACCAATGCATAACGCTTTTTCAAATGGCCGGATTCACTTGATTTTCAATATTATGTATGAGGAAATTTTATGTGAACAGGAGGAGACAGCCTTAGATGACTAATTTTTTAATGAAGAGGAAGGATATAGAGCCCTTGTTATATTTAGGAGGGTGGCTTCAAGCTGACAAATTAATGTCCACACTTTTTTGTTGTTATATGGACTTTTAAGGAGTTTTTCTAATAACCCACCAACCTGCCATTGAAATTCTGATCATAAAGCTTTTTTGCAAACGAAGGCTCCATCAATCCAGCATGTGGCCCCTCACCATGCCACCAGCCCTGAGGGAATTTTGCACTGTTGTTGTTAGATAAATTTATTTTTGAAAGAAATGGCCTATTAATGTGGTTTTTATTGGCAGATTGAATTTCCTTTCAAGGAAGGGACGTCAATTATTTTAAAAGAAAAACAAAAGGTTATACAAAACTACTTCCAATCTCAAATATAATGCACCAATACCTGCCTCTGTACATACCAATAACATTGGTTAAATTTAGTTAAGCTCATTAAATTTGTGGCAAAACATAATTTTTTTTCATATTTATTCTTAATTAATGGTTGATCTTGGGCCTGTCAGGAAAAAATTATTGAATGACCCAAAGAGTGACTGTCATTTTAGAGTTGGACTATTAAAACACCCTAACAAAGGTTTTATATTTGAGGCCAGAGGTGGTAATAATTATTTTAAAACAAAGATATATTGAATTATTTATGTAATTATGATGTTAGTAATTATTTATGCCAAATGACGTTAGTAATTATTTTGAGACCAGATGTCACTTCAGTAACTATGTATGCCAAATGATGTTAGTTCATGCCCTAATGATGATATGAGATACAGGTCGAAGTTGTAGGACTGGAGATTAGATGTTTAAACCACGTAACAAAGAAAAGTTACTTTGTTTATTTTCCTATTTTACCCTTGGGCTCATTCTCATTTCCCACCCACCATAATTTTTATCAATGAAGGTGAAATGATATAAAAACAATTAATGTTTCACTAAAATTTTGAAGTGGTATTTATTTTCAAGACAACCAAAAAGTTGTTATTATTCTGAAATAAAGAGTGTGTGTTGAATTATATCACCAAATCACATGAGACAAACTTAAGTTGTGAGGGTAAAGTTTGATGTAAGTAAATATTAAAAAAAAAAGTAAAATTATTTTTTTACTTCTTCAACTTTTAACTCATTTATAATTCAATCCCTCAACTATGATTTATTGCAACTCAGTCTCTCAATTTTTAATTCGTTTATAATTTAGTTTTTCAACTTAAGTCAGTCCCTCAACTTAGATCCCACATTAAAAAGCAAAAGGAGGGTATTTTAGAATAAGATTGGAACATTTCTTTTATCCCTCTTATTTGATAAGGATATTTAAAAAAAAATTGAAAAATAAATATTAAGTTATAAGTAAGTCAAAAGTTAAGAGAAAAAGTCACAACGAATCATAATTAAAAAACTGAGTCACGGCGAGTTATAATTAAGGGATTAAGTTAAGAGTGGGTTAAAAGTTGAAGGACTAAAGATTAATTTTTCCTAAAAAAACCCTCCTGACATACAAATATATAGGAGAATTAAAAATTGTTAATTTTCCATTTTACCCTTGGGTTCAATCACTTTATGAGCTTCCTCCCATCTTCCAACAGTCTCCCATTTTCTTGGTCTAAGAAGATCGAATAAAATCAAATCCCATGACTAACCCGCCAATAAGAGCAGAATAGCCAACCATCATCACCATTCATTCATTCATTCAAGTCAATGAGATAATGTGAGACTGTTAGTGTCGGTTGGTTGTCATTTTCCAATAATGTGAATGATTAAGCCTCAATCTTCACCATTTCCCTTTTTTTTAGGTGAATATTACACTTCCTTTGACCCTAAAGTCTTTAGCCAATTCCCAAGTGGCATGTGTTCACCATAACTTGCGGTTCGGTGGTATTAAAGGGTCCGCACATGAAATAAAAATATACGTTTGATTGACTGATTTGATTAACACTTGGTGATAATTCTTTTTTGAGCAGAATGACATATAAGTTCAAGGCATCAACTAATCCAAATTAAGCGTAAAGTGTTAAACTCTAGAATTTGCAAGTCCAATTATTACTTTTAAAATTTTATTGTGATAAATTTACATTTTATTTTTTAAATTCAACATAATTGAAGAATAAATAAATTTATTTTTTATTAAAATTTAAAACATAAGTTATAAATTCATCACAATAAAATTATAAAATTAAAAATTAAATTTGCAAATTTTTAAAATTTAATAATTAAAAATTAATTTAAATGAACTAGTTTCCTTAACATGTCACCTACTATAGGTTATCCCCCAAAAAAAAAAACATAAGTATTTAAAGTAATTTTTATTGCTACAGGTATCGTTTTATTGGATACTATTCTCAGTGGGGATTAATTGATTTTAAAAGTAATGTTTAAGTGTGCCTTTTTAGTTGAAGTAACGTATTGAGATTACTCTCAAGTTTCTTGAAAACCTGAACCAAAATTAATTGATGATATCTTTCCTCTTGCTTCCAACAAGACATGAGTGTGTTTATAAATTATTTAGTATGTATTTATTTTTTTTTAATTTTTGGGCTTTCTGGGTGTGGGTTTGATTTTTCTTTTTTTTTTTCCATCAGAAAATATACTATAGAACAATAACAAAACTTGGAGAACTGAAAAGGCTAACGTATAAAAAATTAATTAGGAGTTCTAATTTAATTTACGAAAGCAATATAACTATTAATTCTTATAATTTTATCAAGTCATGTTGTTGGTTCTATACTTTTTTTAATATTTTAAGTCCTTATAGTTTTTTTTATAAAATTAATCCTTATATTTTTAAATATGCTTGAAAGAATGATAATGTAACACAAATGATATTAAATTGGGGTATTTGATGCATAAGGTAAAAAGTTTAACCTATAAGGATGGGAAACTACTTTTCAACCTTGACAAGTGCTGTCACCAGAAGTCTTCTTCAAAAAGTAATCATCTCTTTTTTTTTTTTTACCTTCTACAAATTCAAATTACCTTAAATTATAGAAATATTAAAAATTAATAAAATTATAGAAATAAATTTGTTTTTCCTTAATTTAATGATCTAATGTAAGTTAATTAAGTTGATTTGTATAAAAACTAAAAAGGAATAGGATTAGTCCAAAAATAAAAGAAAATATTTTAATTTATTAAATTTAATAATTAATTGGAGCATGATTTAATATAATAAATTATATGCTAATAGGAGTTAAATCTAAAAGAATAGGTCAATCCCTCATAATATGACAAACTAATATATGAATATCTTTTAAAAGAGATCCTCACATTTAATGTCTAGTCATGTTTTAAATAAAATTGTCTTTAATGGAATGATATCTGTAAATAATGAAAAAAAAATAGTAGATTATAAATTGATTATAAACTAATTATTGTTCCTCATCAATTCCTGACCTTTTTTTTTTTTTGGGTTATACATTGAGCACCTTGTATTCTGAGCCAGCCTCCTATAGAATTCCTAACCATCCTTCACCAAACATGAATCGACATATGAACATACTACATTGGTATCATCCTAGAAAGTCGGAACGCTCTCCGTAAAAATTTGAACTCTTACTCATTCCTGAAAAGTTGGAGCCAGGGTGGCCTTCACGGTGGAGGTTCTCGATTTGTTTATGACGTGTCACTTGTTACTTGCACGATATATACCCGTCAGCATCAATGGAAACATATGTTCGCTAGTCCTAAAACCCTGGAAAAGGTTTTATAATTAAGCTCACCAACCCCTTAAAATTGATTTTTATAATGGGAGACGAAGAGAGTATCCGCGTGCGTCATTTCTTAACTTTCGTAAAATATATAAGTAAATGTGTTCAATTTAATGCATAATAAAAATTATGTTTTACATTACGTAATTTAACTAATTTTGATTTTTTGTTGACACGTGCAAGCTTAATTATCTATACCTTATATTTAGATGAGAAAGAACATTCAAAGATTGAATTTGAAGCCTAATCTAACCACGGGTCTTTGGATTAACTGGCAAAAATTGTTCTAAGTTAACCAGAATTCATAAATTCAAGTCTTAAAAATGTAGTGGCCATAGTGGCCAACTACACCCACTCTCATGATGCTTGTCATATATCATTTTGAATTAATGTGAGCTAATTAAGTCTCCACAGTTTGAGTGAGATAAGTTCAAAATACTGGGTGCTCATGCTAAAAAAAAAAAAAACCTGAAGCTTAACCTAAAATAATCCTGTGCATTAAATAAACATGGATTTAAAGAGCACAAAAAACCATGTGTCCAAAGTGAATGTATATTGACAAAGATTTAAATTTTACATATGTAGTGACAAATTGATGATAATAGAGAAGAATAAAATATTTCGATTATCAATTAATGAGCTTCTACATGAAAACTATTAGTTCTTCAAAATTTTAAGAAACTTTGACATGGTGGTTGGTTTTCAAGGATGTAAACTCTAACATGTCAATAATCAAAGGTTGCATAAGTGGCCCGATGACTTGGTCAGTCTAGTCTTGCTTTAACCAATCAGGCAATCTAGGCTAGGCTTTGGGTTAAGCATCGAGTTGAAATCAATCACAACCCAATTTGACCTTAAAATAATATATATTTTATTTTTTTTAAATTTGTTTAAATCTTAATTATTTTATAATATTATTTTACTTATTTTTCATGTATTATATTATTTTTTGTTCATCATGCATATTTTTTGTAATTTTAATTTTTTCAATCTTTTTAAATGTTTAAAATTGATTTTTTTTTACTTTATATCAGGTAAAAATTATGAATGATTGTTAATCATATACAATGTAAACAATTATTACTTTAAATTATATCATTATAAAAAAATCCATTTTAAATAATTATAATTATATTTTTTGTTGGTTAATAAATTTATTTTCATGTTTAAAATTATTTTTAAAATAAATTTCAGACATCATACCAAAACCAAATTGAACCTTCAAACAGCCCAATGCCCAAATATGCACTTAGAGCCAAGCATCAGGTTAAGGTGAAATCCAACTTTGTGCACCCCTTTTAACACCACCGTTGTAATAATAGAATAAATCAATAAAAGATTTTTTTTAAGAAAAATAGAACTAAATTACCTAAAATCATATCTACTGTGAAAAAAATGCAAATAATGATACTTTTCATTTTTCATTTTAAAACAAAAATATAACTGAACCATGAGTAAATAACCAAAGTACTCCTAATAAGTAATAACAAAAAGATTTTAACACCACTTACATTAAAACCATTTTTTCGGCCAACAAATTTAAACTCTGACGGAAAATTACAATTCAGAACCTAAAATAGCTTCCCACCAATTACGTAATGGGTGGGGGAAAAAAACCCAACAAGGACAGAAAATGAGTATAAAGACAAATGATCAATGGGCAAAATCAGAGTGTTAATGAAGAAGTTATGGGTTAAACTCAGTTTTTGTTTTTGTTTTTGTTTTTTTGTCACCAGTGGCTGCCCGCGCGAGCGTGTGCAAACACACACACAGGCGAAAAGTCAATACTCACTTCAGTTCGCCTATCTTGGATTGAATGCATTTCCTACATATATCTGATTCCCCGCCAAAATATTACGACAAAGCCACTGGTGAATGAAGTGGGAAAAAAATTCATAGAATTCATGTCAATCCGGTAAGGCCCTTCAAAAGGGATGTTACTGTTTATTTGTGCCCTGCATTACAATGTACATACAAGTGTTGAAGAGAATGACCGACCTATCCGCAAATTACTAGCAATATACATGTTTACCAATTTAGAAATATGGGAATGAATGATCTTACAAGCATGTGTTGATACCACAGGGGACATTGTTCTACGTCGACGCTATACGCTCTAATGGAGGCCAAGCAATGTCATCGTCATCTGCATAGCCCCGAAAAAAGAAATTGGAACAGTTCTTCCAACAGCCGTGATTGTATGGATTTCTGAACTTCCCATCAGGACCACGAAGATACCAATATCGAGTAGAGTTTGCTACTTCATTTGTGGTGATATTACGAGCTATCTGCACAAAAGCATAAAAGGTCTTCCATTAGCTACTTATCTTTAAGGTGTTTAAGAAACATAAATTGCAGTACATGCATATAAGATGACTTCAAATGTTTCTCAACTGACTGGCATGAGGCTAAGCTGCTTCACTCCCAGCAAATAACTCATTGATGATAAGGTATTGACTATTTTATATCAAGCACCACATTCTCAAAATGTTTTAAGATTTAACAAGTTAGATTATTCCCCAGTTCATTGTGTTAGAAGATGCTGCGAAGGAAAGCAACTAAGGGTCTCGTGGAAAATCGACTTGTGAGTTGTGCTAAAATATTTTAACAGTCGAAATTTAAATAAACTAAAGAGGAGTGAAGAAACCTAGGTTAAGTGATACAAAGAGCGCTGTCGATGGATAAGGGATTTACTACCAGCTGGAAGTCTTGTTTCTTGAAATCATTATCCAATGCTTGAAGGAGCTGATTTAGTGTTAGATAATAAGGGATTGTGCTAGGAAAATGTTGAAAAGGCCCTTCCCAGGAAGCAGACTTGTGGGTTACGGTGCAGTTACTAGATTTAGGATTTATGGGATTTTTTTTCTGTAGCAAGTTGAAATCTGAATATTGGCTCAGGACAATGTTGAATATACTAGGATAAATATTACAAGGGGGAGTCATAAATGATCGGGATATTGTGAGATCATCATTGTTTAGGAGTCTTATCTATCTATCAAGATCATTGTTTAGTCCTATTCTAAAGTAATTTATCTTCACATTCTTTACGGGTTCACCTTAGTCTCTGAAAGTTTATCTTGAACTCAAATCTTTCAAAATATTTTGGAAAGTGCAAGGGTAGAAATGTGCGTCATGTTTTAACTATTCAACCTTAAGCTCTGCCCACCCTAAATTTGGTTAAGCCCTAAATTCAACAACATGAAGGCCAAAGTTGCCACCGGATTCAAAGCATCTGAAACCTAGGATAGAGAGAGAGGCAGAGAAGTTCAACTCAAAGCTTGCAAGTGGCTTTGACTATGGCTCCGTCACGATCATGAAGCCAAGTTAAATTTTGTTGAGTTGTGACGAATAAGCTCAATCCATCTATTATGTTATACCATATCAGTAGTAGTCATAAAGTAGAATCAGAGACGAACAAAAGAAGATTATATGGCATCAGAAGATTAACAATGTGTCATGCATGCATTCATTCAACTTGGCCTTCCTGATTCTATATCTATTTATCTAAGTCCAGGTTCATAGATGATAGATGGCTTTTTAGATCGGCTTCTTTAATTCTATAGCCTGAATAAATTCACAATCAAATTGAAGTGAACATAAAGGATATATGTTGAAATGGTCAGATTAGGTCTCCATGTTGACACCGGAACAACTTTTCATTCAAATATCTAAGATCATAATAGTGAATCAAGGGTATTGTACCTTCATTATGCAATAAAATCTAATTAGCAAAATACATATGCTATGCATAAAATAATAATGACAGTAACGTGGTAATGATTTAACAACTCACCATTGAAGCTTGTGTTGACGTCAAAGTTACAGCAGGAATGAAAATAAAAGTGTCCAGCACCAGAAATGCAATAGCACCGGGATGTTGTACTAGCATATGATGGATCCATGTTTCTCCTTCGGACAATCCTATCGATGATGTCCAAATTCCTATGACGGAAGCAAGGATAGTTTCAAGTTGAAATAAAATAATATAAAATATGATTTCAATGTAGGACAAGGCAGAATGAGATCTTTAAGTAATACTTTGAACCGTAACAGCACCGCTAATGAATGATGTCAAAGTTGCCATGCAAACAAAAATAAAGAAATCCCTTTTGTTCCTCTGCAAGATACACAATTGTTATGATATTAACCCAGGCTGGAAATCAGGGGAAAGGAAAAAGGAAAATTTCCTTTATAATTGAGTGACAAAGTTAAACAGGACATCTTATTTCCAAGTCAAAAAGTATCCACAAGGACAGTAATCCTGATTCTATAAGCTGCCATCCACCTTTTGTAAAATTCAAAAAGAAAGAGCGATTTAAAATTCTCCACAAGAATTATTTTTTCTTGTGGGGGGGAAACTAAAATACCATGATTCCTGACCTTTCCCACACAGTTAGATATCCACGGGCAATGGTGGTCAAACTGTTCCACACAACGCTTACAAGTCGGGCAATGCTTAGATCGGACAGTTCGAATTATCTGATGATGCAATTCCAGAAAAGCACAGAGTGAGTAATAATTAAAATTGAGTTCTTAACAAAGTAAAATCTAACTACAAATTAGCATTCGTCAGTATTTCCATCAAATACTCAAACAAATGCACCCCAAAAAACAAAAAACCAACCTTGCAGGTAGGGCAAAGTTGAGACCAATTTCCTGTCCAAACAGAGGAGCTGTTCAGGTCAATATTCAATAAAGGATCCTGTAAAACACCAAATATAATATTAACAGATTTTCTAGTTAATAAAACCGGTAGATTTGTTCATAGTATAGTAAAACTACAGTTCATATCAAGATATAAATGCTCATAATCTCCCATCATGTGTTTCAACTGAAAACCCAGAGTTGCATCAATGATTTTGTATGAAAGGAAAAGATATCAATTATCATGCATTCTCAAATCCACTGATTGTTCAAATAAAATCAAAGTAACCTTATAACTAGATGTTACATAAGTTACACTGCATGAAATATAATTCTATTGTTCACATAATCAAATCTTTCCTGCCTCATAGACCTTATGCTCAGGTAAAATACCCTCATAATTTGAAGGTTATATCTCACTAAAACCTGACTCTGGTGCAAATCATTTCTTAAAAATGACCATCAGAATTTGAAGCAACCTTTTTTATAGACAATAGAGTTTACATGTGAGATTGCATACCTCTGTATCATCATGAGCACCTAAGTCTCCTGGTCGTTTTATATAACCAGGATCTTTACTGCACAAAAGTGTAAATAACATTAAAAAAAATTATGATGCTAGCAACTTTAAATTAAAACACATTAGGCAAAACTAGATCATATACCAAGAATATATGGTAAAAATTAGATAGCATTGGAAGGCAGTATCATTAAGTCTGTTGCACAGTAACATCTGGCAATGCAAATCATATGAATGTCTGGGAAAAGTCACGAGAAAAAATAATGCAAGCAAACTAACTGTCTGAATTTCTTATTTGTAAGACAAATACACATGAAACAGGTGCTTTACCAATAATCATTAAGCAGTCCTCCTATTACACAAACATTGATGTCTTCAGTTATCTCATCTCAAGGTTCTAGAACTTGACATGGTAAAAACGAGAAAGTTTGGGGAATTCCTACAAGTTAATGAAAAGATTCTAAGATCAAGTGATTGGCTGCAACTCATAATTCTTTGTTCTTGCTAAAGTGGCAAAGACCATGACCACCAGTTACAGTTTTCTTCAGTACTTTGTGTGTTGTTATTTGATGACATGGCAGATGTAAACACTTAAAATCACTAAATAATACAAGCCAAAAATTAATAGCCAAATAACAAAAGATAAATACAAAGTAGAAAAAAAGGAAGTGTGCATCACCCACAACAATTTTCAGTAATGTGTTGACTGACAGAAAGAACCAGTCTTTTTTAAAAAAAAAAAAAAACAGAGAGAGAAAATAATAATGAATTGGGAGAAAGAAGAGAAGAATAAAGAATAATAAAAAATCATACAACAACCACGACACAAAAAGAAGAGAAAAGCAAAGGATTAAGAAACATGATCCTCCTTTGGCTCATCTTTGAATAATAAAGTTCAGATAACACATCAAAATTGGAAAGAAGAGGAAGCAAAATACATGCTAGTCAAATTTTACAGTGCACCTTTAGAACATAAGTCAGCGTAAAATATCTGTTCAAACCAAAGAGATACAAAAAATGAAGAAAGGAGATTCAAATTTTACCTACTGCACCTATAGAACATAATCAAGCTACCAACTGCCAGAGAAAGAGCTGTCCAAGCCCAAAGACCAACAACAGCAGTAATCTTTGAAAACTAGAACCTGGGGGGAGAGAGTAAAGCATTCAATCATAGAAATATTCAAGGACATATTATAATTATAATATAATATAAAATATGTAGAAATTTGTAAGGAGTCCTTGAAAGACCTGCAACAACTGAGTTGATGAAGAGGAACATTTCCAAGATTATAATACAAAATAAGATGGGAGCATAACCAATATCTTTCATCCTTCCATTACAAATTTTGTCTCTCCAGCGGTTGCTCAGAGCTCGCTGTTGCTTAGACTGCAATATATAAGACCATTATCAGCTTTGAGATATAGTAATCTGATGTTGGCCAACCAAATTATGCCTTAGTGGCAATGTGAGTGATGGGGGAAGAGTGGAAAAAAAAAAAAAAACACCACATGTGAAGGCCCCACATTAGCTAGCTTAAGATGGAAGTTGGTTGTGGCCGTGGAGTTGCTATAGAAACCAAAAGGGGGTAAAGACTTAAGTATTCTTTTCAATTGCCAGCTCATTTAGTACGGCTCGTGAATTTAGGCTTCTTGAAAGCCCATAGTTTAAACTTTTTCAGCCAGATCAGCACCTGTCCAGTTTTTAATGAGTATAGTCCAATTTTTGACCTTTTAATAGTCCAGTTTTGGGCTTATCCTGGACCAAACTAAGTACCAGTTTACTAGTATTTAGGTTGACATGACTGGTGCAATCCAGTTTTCAGTATATTGATGATTCTCCAGGACCTACAGCATTACAAAACACTGCTAAACTATGTCGCGTAAATGGATACAAGTTACAATAGTTCAACAGACATCTTTAATTGATTAAACCAAGTAAAGCCCTAACAAATTATGCATATCAGATGCATGCATTTAATGTTAAAACTATCTGATACTGGGATATCCTCACTTAGACCCTTTTTAACACTTGTTGCTACAACAAACCCAACACCAGAATCCCCCAACCAGAAAAGAAGAATATCATAATAAATAAGAAAAGCCTTGAATTTTATTCCCAGGACAAAGAAAATAATGTTAAATTCTGAATTATCATCTCGAATTTTAAAAACCAAAACTATAATCAATAAATCAGAAAGTTATAATAACCAAATAAGGATGCTTTTCAAACTTCAACTTCAGAAATTTCCTTTTTTTGCCACACTGCTCAAGATCATTGCCTAGACGCTCATGCAAATGAGGCCCTCATTAATTTCCTTATTTCTTTTTTGACACCTTTATTTCCTTCTATGCTAAGTAAATACATATGTATAAATAAAGCAAATGTATCTCTGAAATCTCCTTCAAGAGTATGCACCAGCAGAACTACATGCAATAACGGTTACACATTTTTTCAAGTCTCATGAATGATGTTTTAGTGAGAAAATATACAACCAACAGCATCATCAACACAATGTTACGTACAAGGAAAAAGGCGACATGCCGATGACCTTTATCATGTGCAAGCTGTACAGGAGTGAATCCAGCTTTGTCCTTCACCACCAATTCTTTCTTTGTGCCTGAGTGTACAAGCACAGTGCATGCCTCTGCATTTCCTCTTGTTGCAGCCCAGTGCAAAGGCGTACAACCTATACTAGTTTTATTGAGAACCATCTCATTTAAAACTAAATGACTAATATAACTTTAAGTTACTATAGCTTTAGGAACAAACAACCCTTTTCAAATATAATAATTTAAAAAGCTCATTCCAATGTAACAAACAATTATTGCATTCACACTCATATAAAACAGTCTTCATCAAATGTAAAAAGAAATCTAGCAACAAAAGTGCTTCTCCAGCATCTTGAAATACAAAATCATAGTCCCAACACAAGAATAATGATAAAACAGATGCATCAGTAGACATACATGAAGGAAGACATTAGAAATTAGAAACTTTTACACCAGCAAATTGACAAATGATTCTACTTTTGATACCATTACTCTTGAAAGGTTTATCCAGTAGAAACTATAAAATACTGACCACAGATAACATCTACCCTGGTAGGTGATAGCTCACCTCAGCATCAAATAGACCGCCAACTTCAAAAACTAAAAACTAAAAGAGGCTTATATTGTGAAGAGAATTCGATTGAGAAATTATACAAATGAACAGTGACCTAAATCCGCTTGGCATACCATTTTTATCTTGTCTCCCTTGGTATGCATCCCGGAATAGAAGCAATCGGATTGTATCAGCAAACCCCTTAAAGGCAGCCCTGTTTGAAGAATTAAAAGAATAAATAAAGGATACAAGAAGCTAACAAAGAAGATAGTCAACATCTTCAACAATATTAGTTTTATTCATATGCGGCCATGGTTATTAAAAAATGCATTGCATTTACCAACCAGAAGGACAACACAAATTTTTGAAACAAAGGGAAAATGATGTTTATTAGATTCTCTGGTTTAAGATTATGGTTTAGCATTATGACCTAGAGTGGTAGAATTAATTAATAAAATCAATGAACCAAAAATCATTTTAGTCAAACTAATTAAGTTGTGAGCTGGCTCTAAAAAATGATAAGAGAGATAGTGAAGATCAACAAAGATAAAAAAATAACATGTAAATGTCCAGTGGAAATAGTCTCACCATGCTTAATCTGCATTTCACAAAAGTTCAATTTCCAAAGCTTCAATACTTGTGCAAAGTTCAAAATTCAAGAAAAGCACCACATTGGTTATCTTGTCATTCTTAATTTCACCTTCAAAGATTTTCATTCTTTCTAATGAAATAGCATTTTTCAACATGCACGTAATTCTCATATAGACAGAAATAGAATTTTCCAACCCATGATATATTGCATTTCTCTTAAACTATACTACATGTGGCAGAACAACATTGGCAACCAAGTACATGTGTTCGAGCTTGGAGGGGTATTGGAGTTAATGTACAGCATAAATGTTAGATGAAATGTTGACTAGATAGTGTCTGCATTAGGCTGTAATTAGCAAGTACTTAACGAGTCTTTTATGTCTTGTCTTGTATTTTAACCTATACACAAAGAATTTCATGTTGCTCAGCCATTCATTAATCACATCTCTACGGAGGGTTTTCCCTCTTCCTCTCTATTTATTTCATGATGTCATATTTAACTTTATCTGCGTGGATATTAATAATTTTTCTTCTTAGAAATAGTTTCTTTAAGCCACTGCCCTTGTAGCATAGCGGCAAGGAAGCTCCCTTATAAGTGGAAGGTTGCCGGCTCAATTTTGCTTATAACCTCAAGCCATTAGCGCTTGGCCTTGTAATTAAAAAAGAAAAAATAGTAGTTTCTTCAACATGCACGTAACTCACATAAAGAGAAATAGAATTTTCCACCAGGTCACGTTTCTCTTAAACAAGATTAGATGTGGTAGAAACAACATTGGGAGCCATGTATATATATCAACAAGGCACTAATGTCTATCACCAGGCATAACAATCCGAGCTTGATAGAATACCAATGAAGAGGACTCCATCCCTCATAATCGGGTGCATCAAAGTCAGCATTGTACTTTGCAATTATGTGATTTAAGAAAGCCGTTTGTCCATATTGAGCAGCAACGTGAACTGCCTGCACCATACAATAAACAATATAGCTAACATATACTGATCGAGCAGGTTCCATCTTATTGACGTGCTTATAAGCAATCTTTTATATTCAATTCCAAGACTAAGCAATCAAAATAAAAATAACTGGAACAAGTTACATAAAACAACCGACTTCTCCAAAGATCAAAACTTAAATGGAAATATCATCTAAGCAATTAGCAGATACGTCTCTTCAAATCCCTCCGCTCTAAGAATGTGTGCAACAGATAAAATAATACCCTGTATCCATGTAAATCTGCAGCCTCAAGCCGAGCACCGTTCTCCAAGAGCAAATCTGCCACTGTAGTTGCACCACGAACTGCCGCCCAGTGCAGTGCCGTCTGTTGCATGTTGTCAGTAGCGTTGACATCGCCCCCGTGCTTCAAGAATCAGAGTGACAGACATATAGAGTTGAGAGGGGGGGAAACGTAAGTTAACACGCGACATAACCTATCTATACCTTGTCAGAAAAACAATTTAGTACGCAGACACCATTACAGTTACAACAGTTGCTTCTATTTACCATGATGAATAGAAAATGAGAAAAATAAAAAACCAATTCCCTTATTTATGCATAAGAAAGTGAATAGTTCAAAATTTCAAAGCAAGCCCAATATTTTGTCATCAACGTTGAGCTCACATACGGATTATCACTTACTTAAAAAACGATTAGAAAACATGGGAGCACCTTAATGATGTACTGCGCAATATCTGGAAAGTTGTAAAGGGATGCCCACTGGAGAGCATAATAGCCATTGGAATCAGGCACAGAAACGGAGGCACCTTCTTGTTCCACAAACGACCTCAATTTCTCAAAGTCCCCATAAGATACGGCAGAGAACACGTCTACAACGAGAGGTGCATCGGAAATTTTCGGGGTTTTAGAGTCCGATGACACCACCTCGATCTCCGACGAAGCCATTCGGGCTAAAGCATTCGACAGGAAAACAGAATTTGAAAGGCTAATAGGATAAGGGTTTTCAGGAAAAGGTCAAAATTAGACCTACCTGGTGATTGCTTTTGGAGAGACAGAGAGGGAGGAATTTAGAATCTCTGGGGACATCGCAGAAGCTTCCGTTCAAAGCTTCCCCTGTTCCGCCCACTGTTCATCTTTTGTTATGTTGTCTTCTCTTTCGACTGCTTATTCTTACGTGCAAAGGCTCCTCATTCGTGTTTTTTTCTTATTTTTGGGGTCAAGAAAAGCCTTCTCTTTCAACTTTCAAGTTTCAACAGAAGCGGCCGATCAAGACATCAGGTGATTTGGAGATGATTACGCTTCTCTGAATACGAGTATGGCTGAGCTTAGCCATAATGCACATGGCATCAGTGCTCATTGCTCAGAGTTTCAGTAAAAATCAATAAAATATATAGAAAAATTGGGAAAAAATATTTAAAAAAATTGTACAAAATAAAAAAATACCATTATGTATATGGTTATTTATAATTAGGTTTCGATAATAATTTTTTATTTCATATGTCAACCAAGTATACATTAAAAAAATTATTTGAGATGAAGGCCTTGGATTTTTTTCCCCCTTCAAGAAGGAGAGGCCCCAGATTAGTATATGTTATTATCATTTTGGATAACATAATTTTATTATTTTCAATGCAGAGAAATGATGGCACGAGTTAATCTAGAAAGTACGTACTTTATAAGCTAATGGAAGGAATTGAGAATTTAGTAGTTAGGCTAAAGTATATTTTTTATCATCTAGTTTTTTATAAAATTTTAATTTAATCTTTTAATTTTATAAAGTATCTTTTAAGTATTTTTATTCTAATATTATTAATTTTAAATAATTATTTTTATACCAATTGTTATTATTTTAAAAAAATTAAATTTAATATATCAATATTTAAAAATGTTTTGTCAATATTTAAGTTTAATGTAAAAAAATTTTGGGATAAAACTAATAATATTAAAGTTAAATGACTCAAAAAATACTTTATAAATTTAAGAGATTAAAATAAAATGTTGTATAAAATTAAAGAACTAAATGTATACTTTAACCTAATAGTTAATATTTTATCCATGAGCAAGTTCGGACATGTGTCTGCCAGTAGGCAGGAGCTTGAGAAAGTTTAACTATGAGTAATTACAAACTCATTCAGACCCACCCATGAGCAACAAAAATTAGCTTGAGATAGGAGAAACAATTCAAAGCCACTTGGACTTATTATTTGTGGGTTGTGGAAACAAGGTCATTCTACCACTTATAATATTTACTTCCTATTTGGATTGCAAAATTAATCAATTTTTTTGGAGGAAAACCATGGTTTCAGTGAAAAATGCCAAAACACCGCAAATTGTTGCTAATTAATTATTAAAGTTTGAGCCACATTTTGTTATAAGCTACGGGCTGGTAGCTTCTCTCTAGAGGCATTCAACTTGAACCCTTCCTAATTGACTCAGTATCATCTCAATCATATCAGAACAGGTCTTGCTTTGACTCGAAAATAATTTAGATAAGACTTTATGAGACGAGACAAGAAAAAGGTTCAAGACGGGACGGGACACGAGATTACCATCAAGACATCCCGTCTCATCCCAAATATTATATATATTATTTTTTATTTTAAATATATTAATTATATTAATATAATTTACACTTATATTAATTATATTAATTATAATTTCAATGCTTATAATTCTTATTTAAAACTAAAGTTTTTTTTGTATTGATAATTTTAATGGTATGGAGTAAACATGGCGATATCTTTCTTTATAATATATTAATTATATTAATATAATTTATTATTATATCTATTTATTTAATAACTTTTATTTATAACGTATTTCTTGCTCTATTTTCAAAAAATAATTAGCTTAGTATATCTCCATTAAAGTAAAAGAACAATGATTTAATATTGTGCTTGATTTACCTGTTGTTGCTACTCTTATAGCGTAAAAATTACTTGTATTTTCTATTATAATGTGTAGTTATAATTAATATAATTCAATAATTGACTTTAAATTGTTGTGATTTATATATTTGTATTTTTTTGATTAAACTTAATAAATTATATAATTTAAAATTTTAATAAATGTTATTATTAAGACCTTTCTTCAATATTATTCCATTTATTAGGACTGCAAGACGTCCCAATCTTGTCCCAATCCCGTCCCAACTCTTAATAAGACAGAATGACTTTCAAGACAGGACGAGACATGAAATTAAAATTCAATCTAGATCTTTTTTCTGGACAGGACACGGGATGGGGTGTCCCGGTTGCATCTCGTCCTGTGAATACCCCTACTTCTCTCAATCAATTATTTATTTAGTTTATAAAAGAAGCAAGATCACAAAATGGGTAGTACAAATGAACGGGAGAAATATTGGGTCAAGAAGTAAAGTGATAGAGATGTCCTGTTAAATGTTGTGAACATTTTTCCCCATCATTTTCTATAATTAATTAGATATATAAGTTAAATAATATATTTTACTTTTTAAATAAAATTTAAAAATTTAATAATATTATATACAACTTTATCAATAATTTAATTTTGAAAAACAATGTCCTTTATGATAATTTGCACAGCTAAAATTAATTCTAATTAGATCACCCAATATCTTCAATCATGTTCAAATTAATTTCAAAAAAATAATATCCAAATAAATTGAATTATAATATAATCAATTATAATCAAAATTAATCATATTAATTAATTATTTTTATAGTCAATTATACCCAACTGAAATCTAAACGTGCTCAAGTTGTCAGCAAAGGACTCCACTTGCAACTCCATAAAAATTTCCTTAAAGTAACCCTTATAACTAGGGCTGCACTTAGGTAGGATTGGGCCGGGCATCACTGTGTTTGGGCTAAGTTTGGCCCGATCAACTTGAAAAAGCTTTTTATAAATATTACTTTGAAAAATATATAATTTTTTTGAAAAAATATAATTATTATCATTTAAAATATATCTTTTATAAAACTAGTATTAGAATCACTAGTAATTTTTTTATTACATATGATCATCTATTAATTATTTTTACATAATATTAAGTTAAGAACAAATTTTAAATTTTAAAAGAGGTTAAAATAATTGTCATCTAAAACATTATAATTCATGATAACTCTCAACAAAAAATAATACCATCAAATAAAAGGAGAATCTCAAAGCAAAAAATTTGCTTTTAGGGTCCAATACAATCTAAAAACTTTTTGCAAGCTCAAAGAGCCCTTCTTGCAATTTTTTTCGTATGCAAAAAGACATCATTGTCCTTAATGAGAAAGAAAGAAATGAATTGAAGTAGGAGAAGATGTAACATCTCAAATTTGTAATCCTGTATTAATTACTGATTACGAAATGAATTAGTGATTTAATGTGAAATTAGTATTCTAGATAGTAGAATGTTATATTAATTCATTGGGATGTTATATGAGCAAATATGAGCGAAAGAAAGAAGTTTTGAAGTAGAGCGTGTGAGCATAGTAAGGATTACCCTCACTGTGCCACATGCCATAGTAAAAGATGGGTGTGTCGCAGTGTATGGTGCAAAACTCTGATAAATAAGTTCGTGTATCAACTCATGGAAAAAAAGAGAAAAGAGGAAAAGAAGGTCTTGGCATGGAGAAGAGAAAGAGCTCTACTAAGGCACTCAATTTCAGGAGAAAGAGGAACATTTCCAACCTATTACTTATCGAGTAAGTTTTATAGTGCCTTAATCTTCAATTCTATCATATTTTTTCTTAGTTTTAACTAGTGAGAAATTGAATTCAAAAGTTTTAAAGACATGATTTTTTACCTTATAATAATAGAAAGGTTCTCTGAGACTAAACTAGTACCTTGTGACTAGTTTAAGTCAAGACGATAAAGTTTTGAAACTTTAGGCTCGATTTAACTTAATCTAAAAAGAGAGTAATGTGAGAAATTGGGCTAGATAAAGGTTAGTGTTGGTATTGAATGATAATTAGCCATAACACATGTGAACAAGTATGAATAGAGGTAGTGGCAGCAATTAGGTGTTAAATTGTTATAGTTGGCACCTTTATCAATAATGAAATTGACTTTGGTTACCACTTTTGTATAGATTTTAGCATGTAATGCATACATAGCAGAAAGAGATTTAAGAAAAGAAATGTAACACAGGTAACCCTTTCTATTAAGCAGAAGGGTTGAGGTAATGATATAACTTATTACTTTTATTAACTATTATAACTGTGTAGAAGTGATAGTATAATTGTGAAATTGTGATTTTGTTAGTTTTTGTGCATGATTTAGCATTATGAATGATTTTAGCATAAAAATTAGATTTGTAAAAGGAAAGTTTGTCAATTTCTGACTTTAGTTGATATATATATATACATATGTATGTATGTATATATGTATGTATGTATGAAAGTATGTATGTTATGAAAGTGTGGAATTGAGATAATTGTGTAAAAAACATGATCATAGGGGGGTAGGAATTCACTTAGGATATGTGAGGATGTGTGTATGTGGAGATGTGAGTGAAAAAATCTATATAGTCAGGCTAGCACCATAAGATATTTAGTGCAGCATTATATGGCCTAAAACCATAGGTAGTCCAGTACAACATTATATTGGAATTGTTACCATGGGATATCGGGATAGTCTAGCAACTCCTTAGTGCACGTTAGGGTGTAGTTAGGAGTCAACGATACCTTTATCATAAGTATGTGATAAGGGAAATCATAGTCTGTAAGTAGAATAAATTACTTTTGGTCTGGTATTTTTACCAACGAAAGTGTGCTCGGGTCAATGAGAGATTGATTCAGTAGAGCATATAGTTTTATATCGAGAAGCATTGGAGATTCGGTGGTTAGATGATCATGTTAGTGTATTATTTATATGGAAATGTTTTGAAAAGATGAAATTCCTACATACTATGATATATAATTCTTATTACTCTAGTTTTGTTACTTTGGCATGGTTATCTGTGGTAATAGATATTAAATAAATTATATTGGTTGCTGATATTTTGATTTCACTCGTGGCTATTTATATTTTTTTCAAGTTTTGGTGATAGTGATGCGAAAGGAAAGGAACCAGATCGAGAATAGAGATTTCTCAATTAAGCCTTGTAAGAATCAATGTAATGAATTTATATACAAGTAATAGTTGTGTGTATAAGTTGTAACATTCTAAAAATTTTAAGACTCAAATTTATTTAAAAAAAATAAATAAAAATAAAAATAAAATATCTATAATTAAATTAAAATTTAGAATAATTTAATAGAGGCCCAGAGTTTGAATTTTACTAAACAAAAGTTTTGTTTTATTTGATTTTTAACTATGGGAAAAATTACCAAAGTTGACCCAGGCTTTTGTGCAATAATAAAAAATGTTGGGCCATTTCTTGTAATTTTCCCCAAACTTTTAGATCAGCTTTTATAAGAGGAAAACCAGACCAGAAACGCAGAAAAGAAAACAAGGAAAGAAAGGAAACACGTGAGAGAGAGAGAGAGGAAGAAGAAAGGAGAAAGAGAGGGAGTTAGGCTCGGATTTAGGAGTCTTTGCGACCGTTGCGAGCTCGGCTACACGATAGGTAAACTCCCTACTTCAATCCTCTTCTCTTTCTCTTGATTTTCTTCAATTTTTGGAAGAGGAGATTTTTGAATTTTGATCCCAAAGGCTTTATTCTTGTAAGCTTTTGTTTCTTTGGATCCTAGGGAGTATGTTTTGAGTTTCTATATAGTGATCTAATGTTTTGAGTGGATAATTGGATGAAAAGAAGTGTTTTGGGCACAAAATAAACCTTGAGAAATTGGGTTTTTGCTCTTCAATGGTTTAAGCTTATTGATTTAATTATAATTTTGCTATTTGAGCCCAATAAGATTTAAATTAAGGTTTGGTTTTCATTATAAGGGCTAATAGTAAAAGTTGGTGACACTAAGTGAAGGTTTTTAATTGATAAAAATTATATAAATTGAAAATTAGCCTAGTGATGGCTAATAAATGGTTTTGGTGGTTAAGTGATACTATGTGAATGGTTGGTTTAATATATGGACCATTAGGGTGGATTATGACTCATAGACCTAAGTTGTGTGGTATGAGTTATAGTCTTCATTAATGCTATTTGTCATGATAAGTGATGTGGATCACTTATATGTTGTAGAAAATTGTTGGTGGAACTTATTGAGAAGTAAGGAATAAGCCAAGCCCTATTTTGTACAAGGAGAACCCTTTTGGTACTAAAGGGTTGAGGTAACAGGGGAATTTATATTTCTTATTACTTTGTTTTAGCTATTTTTGAATAAATATTACTAGTTATCATGCATTACATGTTTTAAAAGATTAAATGTGCTTTATAAGGGGTTATGGAATACTACTTTGATTATAGTGCAAATATGTTTTCTAATTGTTTAATAACAATGTTTTTATGGAAATGAGATTTATAAATATTATACTACTTTAGAGTGTTGAATGGTCAATACTCAGGAAAAGTAGACAAGAGTAAAATGCATGATCTCGGTGGGAGTTCACCAATGAGAAGGTGTGGATTTTTGATATTCTATGGCACACTGTCAGTACTCAGTGTTGTCTTACGTATTGTGGGCTCAGTGCACTAAAGTGGTTAGTGTATTGAGTGTTCGACACCTCTCAGTGGGGGAGAGAATCCGACATATGAAGTGTGAGGTTGAGTGCCTGGGCCAAGGTAGCCCTCACATGGAGAGTAAGTCGGGCTGGCTCTGGGAGGGAGTTAGCTTTGACTGCTCAAGATTTACGTCGAAGGGGCATAGGCGATTCGGTGGATTAGATCATGCCTTAGATTATGTTTTGTGCCTGTGGAGGTATAAGTAGGTATAAGGTTTACCTATGAGTTAAAGAGTGCCAGGGGGCATTCTGTTGGTCATAAAAGGCCATACCGGCCTAGGTCATGCATTCATACATTTTAAATGGCTAAATTATATACTATGTTGAATTTATTATTCATTTATTTGATTATGGCTTACTTTGTAATAATCAATGTAGATTTCTCTGTTACTGAGACTGTGGTTGTCTCACCCCTTTCTTTTCAATATTTCAGGTCCAGGTGAAGGATCCAGTGGTGGACGGGGAAAGGAGCAAAGCTAGGGGTTTGCTTGTGATTTGTAAAGAACTGCAACCCCTTTCTTTTGAGCAAATATATTGTAATGTATTTAAGATTAGGGTGCCAGTAGGATATGATTATGTATGTGTGTGTGAATATGTGTGGATTGTGTGCTTGTGTATGAATTTTTGTCTGTTTGCAGACTTGTGGCTAGGAAACTTGGTTATGGTGTGTGGTTTTGATGGATTTACTTAGTAGACCAAGTTTCTATTACAAGCAGATTTTTATTTTGATATATATGTGATTTTATAAGCAAATGCAAAGTGGTTGCATTGCAAATGGTGTGCTATGGGCAAACATACACTTTGGATAGAGAGAGTGGGTGCGTAGGCCCCACAAGGAGCTCTGAGCCAAGTGAAAATATTTAGCATATGTATTTATATAAATACATGGTATTTAGATTGATTTGTGACCACCCTTGTATGATTTGTGCATTTTGGGGGTTATGGTCCATTTTAGGAAATGGCACCCAGGTGGTCAAATTTTGATGTACGGGGGTTTTCCATCATTTGAATGTTCTATCAGGTGTTTTTAATCTTATTTGACGTGTCCAAAGTGTTCCCACAGGTTTGTGACCATTAGGATGAGATTTGGACAATTTTGAAAATGGTTTTTACCAAAAAGCTGCACTTTTGCATCCGGGTGTCCAAATCTTAATCCGACCGTTGGATTTCTCTAAAATTTAGGTCACAAGTAAAACCTTTTATAAGCTTCGTGTGGGATTTGGAATCACATCGATCGGATATCGGACGGAGAAACGACGCACTCCGGAATTTGGTCTGGAGGTGCTGTCATGACAGCATTAAATTGCTGTCATGACAACTACAGTAGTTATATTGTAACCTGTACAAAATTCAATCCGTCCGTTGGATCTTTTTAAAATTTGGTATACTAATAGTATTCTTAAAAAGTGACATGTGGGCTTTGAAATCACTCCGATCAGAGGTCGGATGATGAAATGGTGCACTCCGAAAGTTGGTCCGGAAGTGCTGTCATGACAGCTTTTGACAGCAAAATTGACTAAATTTGTAACATGTCTAATTTTTAATCTGACCGTTGGATCTTTTTGAAATTCAGTACACTTATAGTACCCTTTGAATGTGACTTGTGAGCTTTAAAATTTCTTCGATCGGAGATCGGAAGGCGGAACGGCGCCTCCAGAAGTTGAACCGGGAGGGCTGTCATGACAGCAATTTAATGCTGTCATGACAGCATATTTTTACCCTTCTTTTGTCTAACTTGCTTCCGTGCGCTATAGGTAGAACCTATAATTTTTTTTAAGGTTTTAAATGTTTACTTTGCAATCGTATATTTGCTTAGTGATTTAAATGGTTTGTTTCCTAAGTTGGTTTTAGGATTAACTCCTTAACCACACTTAGTTTATTTAACTTGTGTGATTTTTGGATAACACTCGGGGCAAGTGTTACATAAGTTATCATGGAAATCAATACTTGTGCATAACATGTGAGTGTATATTTTTATGTGTGTGTGTGATTTTAAAATCATAGCCCCTTTGTGTGTTTATGTGTATAAATGGTGTGAATGTCCATGCAAGCTAGTGATTGAATGTATGTGGTTATGGCTTGTAATATGTGAGATATATATGTGAAACATGGCCTTGTATGAGATTGAGAATGAAAAATGAAATTTTTTCTCAAAAGTATGTAACGTGCAGTTTATAAGCCAATTGTATATCTGTGTATTATATTGTATATATAATTGATAAATCAGATGTATATTACCTATTTGGACGTGCTCAAAGCCTTAAAAGTGACCAATAACATATGGTTTAGATTGGGGATGCTCAAGTGGCAATTTTTGACTTATATTTTTTAATATATATATATGTATGTTTGTATGCATGCATGTATATATAAATAATGCATTGCAAAAAGAATTGCTAGATAGTAGATTTTAATTTACGGTGACAAATTCTAAAAACAAAGTAAATTATCATTTAAATTTTAATTTATACAACATACCAAATTTAAAGTACATTAAAATAAATATTTTTTAATTTTTCAAATACATCTAGATTTAAGTGTTAAAAATGGAATTTTCCCGTCAAATTTTGGGCACGAGAAGGGATTTAGCAACCGAATCTACCGACCCGTCTTGTCAAGTACTCCGATACCAGTATCCTCCTGCCTCAATTCCTCACCTAACCCATTGGTCTTCTTCATCCATCCTCCACAAAAAGGGCCAACCACGATCAACATGTTACCTTCCTCACCAACCCTCCAGGAGACTCCGCCTTGTTTCCTTTCATTTCTGTGCTCAACTCTAAGCTAAGCCTATGGCATCCACCGCCAATCATTTCGCTCTTTCTCTCTCTTCCAAGCGAACAACGAGCTCTACAGCCTCAAAACTCAATACCAGTTTCTCTCACCTCCATTGCTTTCAAAGTTCCAAATTCCTGTCTCCGAGATATTCTGTCGAATTGAACAGGAAATGGGTTTCTGTGTCGAGCATGGGTCAAGATAGGAGCCTAAGGGTATGCGCCAATTCGGCTCAAGTTATGGATCAGTTTGCTACAAAGACGGAGCCTGGTGTTCCCACGATCGTTGAGGTCGACCTGGGCAATCGGAGCTATCCGATTTATATCGGTTCGGGGCTGCTTGATAAACCTGAGCTTCTCCAGAGGTATGTCTAATAAGAACACCGAACTTTAAATTTCATTTCAGTCACGACCCATGTGTATAACGTTGCCGTTTTGTAGACCGAATTCTAGTTTATCCGTACGGAGGATCGGTTGGGCTTATTGTGTACCAAAATGATAGAAAGATGTACGGACAAAATGAGGAATTTTGTGTGCATCTTTAATGTATTTTTAAAAGCGATTATTTTCCATTTTCTGAGGTGTTATGTTAAGATGTTCTTAGAAGTTAATGCTTATCCAATAGGCATGTTCATGGAAAGAGGGTCCTTGTGGTCACTAATAATACCATTGCACCATTGTATCTGGACAAAGTTGTTGATGCTCTAACAAGAGGAAACCCAAATGTTTCCGTTGAGAATGTCATTTTGCCAGATGGTGAGCAGTACAAAGATATGGTAGGTCTATTATGTTTAGATTGGGGATTGTGTAATCTTCTCCCTAGGCCCGAGCATGAAAAGTGGTTACCTGTTTAACTGCTAGGACACTCTAATGAAAGTGTTTGACAAGGCCATTGAGTCAAGGTTGGACCGGCGATGCACATTTGTAGCTCTTGGAGGTGGTGTAATTGGTGACATGTGTGGCTTTGCAGCTGCTGCTTTCCTGCGCGGTGTTAACTTTATTCAGATTCCAACAACTGTTATGGCTCAGGTCTAGCATCACATCTAAAATATTCGTGTTTATGTCACCCAGATTTCTGCTTGCCCTCTTTTATTTGATGTTGATTTTTCTGATCTCAGCATCTTATTTCTTTTGCATTGGTCTGTGCATAATTTTCTAGGTTGATTCTTCAGTTGGTGGCAAGACTGGGATAAACCATCCTCTTGGAAAGAACCTGATTGGTGCTTTCTACCAACCTCAGTGTGTGCTTATAGACACAGACACATTAAATACATTACCAGATAGGGAACTGGCATCAGGGTTTGCTGAAGTTATAAAGTACGGGCTCATCAGGGATGCAAAATTTTTTGAGTGGCAGGAGAAAAATATGGAGGCATTGATGGCGAGGTAAATTCATCATCTAAGTATTGTTATAAGCTTGCAGTCTCCAGTATTTGTTCCTTTTATGCCATGAAGCTTGCACCGCAAGGCAATAACATCTCCTGGGTTATGAGTTATGACAGCTAGTCTTGTGGAAATTAGGCTTAAATATGTAGACTTTGAAGGAACTTTTTGCTATGATTGCCCTAGCATAGAAGAATTACACACGTTAAATGTATTAATGGAATTAATCAAGAGCCATGAATTAGTGCAGTCATAAAAATTTACAGCAGAAGGAGTAACAGAAAAGGAAATTTCCAATAGTTGGATTGGAGAGGAAGAACAACATCAGAGAAGAAGCATTCACTAAACTCTTCACACCTCTAAACACTAACCTTCACACTCTTTTGGCTGCATCTCGTCAGCTCTCTCTTTTGGCCCGAGTCACATGGGTCTTGTATCTTTACACTATTATCCCTTCTTGAGCTGTATTGCTTTTTGTTACTTCAATAAACTCATATACCCTCTTCCAGTCTTCCTGTTCATAAAATCTAATATCCGATGCAGGGACCCAAGTGCACTGGCATATGCTATAAAGCGATCATGTGAAAACAAGGCTGAGGTTGTGTCCTTGGATGAGAAGGAAAGTGGACTGAGGGCCACATTGAACTTGGGCCATACATTTGGCCATGTGAGTGCTTTCATTTCACTTGTGATTGTTTTTGTTTCAGATTTCCAAACAGTTGAGTTGGTGCTGTCAATATCATCTATAGGCTAATTCATTGAGCTGACATGAATTATTTTCATCTTTATTATATATATATATATTTTTTGTGAATCAAAGTATGAAGTTGTACAAATAATCAAATGTGAAGGATTGAAGACAATATCAGAGGCATGGATCATTTTTATAAACTAAGAGAAGAATGGAGGCTGGGGTCTGTGGTGGGGAAGTAGAATTCAAGATGGTGTACAAGCTTATATTAGCATTTTCCCCTTCAGCATATATTGCTTTACATTTAATATGCACTTTTAAGAATAGAAATGAAAGAATCTTACCTGTTTATTTTGTTATGGGGGTAGCCTCTGGTGTTTAATTCATGAACGATGCCCTTTCTCATGCTAAAATGACACGTGTTGTTTTTTAAATACTATGTTTTCCCTCTTGGGAGACATTGTATTGAAACTTGCTAATATTAACATTTCCTCTTTAACTCTACCCTGGGCCAAAAAAAAAAAAAGGTATTTCTGAAATTTTCTGTTCTACATTTCTTAAATTTAACGTTATGATAGTCTTGTGAGTATGTGTTTGTTTGCTGCTTCAGATTTGTGTTATCATATTTGTCCACACAAATTTTCTGTGCGTGATCTTATCAGGATAAGTTCTCCAACTGATTAAATACTCCTTCACGTGGCTGTTATTTTAGGCAATAGAAACTTCAGTTGGCTATGGACAGTGGCTTCATGGAGAGGCTGTTGCAGCTGGCATGGTACTTGACTCTCACAGTTGTTTTTTATTCTCATATTTTTGGGGCAGATGAGCTTCTTGTTACGTCAGGATCTTTATTGACGAACGTTGTATGTCAATGAACACAGGTAATGGCTGTTGATTTATCACATCGCCTTGGTTGGATTGATGGTTCTATTGTGCAGCGAGTTCATGCCATTCTTAAGCAGGCAACCTACCTACAACCCCTCCTGAAAATATGACCGTGGATATGTTCAAGTCAGTAATGGCGGTAAGAGGCTGTCGTTTCATTCTTTTGATTTGAAAAGTAAAATTAAAACTTCTATTTGTCTGTGTGATGATCAAGGCTTAATTGTTTCGTTCTATCAGGTAGATAAGAAGGTAGCCGATGGGTTGCTAAGGCTTATCCTTCTAAGGGGTCCTCTAGGCAATTGTGTTTTTACTGGGGATTATGACAGAAAAGCCCTTGACGATACACTATGCAAATTCTGTAAATCTTGATCTTATGCCTGGAGCCTGGTTCTTTATGTTCCAGTTTCATGCAATTCTTGAGCAAGTGTAGCGTGCTTTTCTTCATGTAATCCTTATGTCATTCGTGGTGCATTGGCAAAGTCTTTCCCTATGTTGTAATATTAGAAATTAAGGCATGGTCAATGACTACTATTTGAGTAGATCAAATTCTTTTGTTTCTCCGAGAGTTTTGAGCACCTGATTCTATTTATCGTTTCTCAGCAAGCCTTGTCCTATTTATTAAGGCCGGCTTCATAAGTCTGTAAGATATCATCATACTATTGGGCTTTATCAACTATAAACTGTTTAAAAATACCGTTTACCCTAAGATCTTGTTACGTGACTTCCTATAAACTACAATGTTTTTCTTGATGTCTCTTTACATTTTGTCAATTGTCATGACTATAAATCATCTATTCAATAATCCATTTAGGGTTATCCGTGTTGGAAACTTTGAATGGTGAGAAAATAATTGTCTTATTGTGAAATAATTGAGAGAATTTGATTGATTAAACATAACCAATGGCGGTTTGGGTCAAGGAGTCAGTACCCAATGTGTTAGGTCATGCGTTTAAATTTTGAGAATTGAAAAAATCACTCAAAGAAATACTGGACTTCGGCTCAATGTATTGCTTAAATTTGAATTAGTTAGTAACATCCAATATCAAATAAAAAGCTAAAATATAGTTTTTCATGATAATCATGTCTATTTTTTGAGTGAGTATGCTTTTGAAAATTGTAAAGCATCAATTTATACACGAACAGAATAACAGTCAGTAGAAGGTTTTTTTTTTTAATACAACCATAATATATAATTATTTTGTATGTTTGGAAACTCTCAGATATAAAATTTGTTGACTATCGAGGCCGATAGATGGCTGCACCTGCTGCTGTTTATCAAGCTTTATGACCGAGGAAAATTATGAATGATTTGAAGTTTAAGCAACAAGCTGTTAAGAGATTTTGTGTGATAGCAAGTCTGCTGTTGCAATGGTTAAAATCCAGTGTTTTCATGGAAAAAGTAAACACATTAAAATCAAATATCATGCGATTAGAGAAGCTGAAAAGGAAGTGAAGTGCTGTTGCATTGTTCAACAAAAGAACAAGCTGCTGATATTTTTAACAAAGGACTACAGTGGTACTAGAAATTATTTCAAGAACTTAGAGACAAGCTTGGAGTTGTGCGTAGCTCTTCTACCAAGGAGGAGTGATGAAGATTGCTTGCTGAACTGATACAAATCTATGCACCAGATTGTGTTTCTTTTGTTATTTTGAATATTTTGCAATATTTAATTGTTGATGTACCGGTAACTTGAATGAATGCTTAATGTAATATCCCAATATAATTTTAATAGTTAATTTGGGTTTAAGAAAAATTAAAAAACATAATAAAAAAATAAAAAAAAAAATAATTTTAAAAAAAAATAAAAAAATAAAAAAAAATAATAATATATATTATTAAATTATTATTATAATAAGAAAAAAAAAGAAAAGGAGAAGAAGAAGAAAACGAATTTGCTTCATCCGCCCCTCAACAGTAACAATAATAAAATAATAAAAAAAAAGAAGAAGAAGAGAGAGAAAATAATTAAAAAAATGTGGGACCCACTGAATTTTTATAAAAACTCACCTGTTCCTTCATTTCTTCATTCCTTCTTTCGTGCGTGAGCTTCGGCAGAGAGAGCATCTGTGAGCCAAATTCACCGGTGCAGGGTTTTAAGGTAAGAGTTTTTAATAGAATATTTAGGATGTGATTTTAAGCTTTTCAAGACTAAGTAAGTGTTCTAAAATTTTTTCTTAGTCATCCTTTTTCTTTTGTTTCTGAGTTTGTAGTGGTAGAAAATTTAAGATCTGGAAGAGGGATGAATTTATGTTGAATAAATATGGTTTTTGAGGTTGTTAGTAGTATAATAAATATTCTAGAGTATAAATTTAATGGTGATCTTTGAATTTGTGGCTTATGGATCAAATTCTAAACTAGATCTGAAAATATATGTTGATTTATTGAGGTTTAGATGATTATTTGGGATGAGAAATGAATTATTATGGTTATAGGATTATGATTCTAAACTAGGACTTAATTTTTAATTTTTGAGTATTTTAGGTACGAATTTATGAATAAAAAAAAAAATTTTGATAATAAAAATTAGTTTAGAAGTTGATTTTTAGATTATTAATGTTTATTGATAATTAAAAGAGGAATTAAAAATTTTACTTAATAGTATTAACTATAGATTTGTATTAAGATTGAAATTAGGAATTATATTATATTTTTTTCTATTAGAATTATTTATTAGTTTCAAAAATTGAAAACTAATATTTATAAATAATATGTTATTTGTAGATTGTATTACTGGTGAAGATTGTGGTGAGAGAGAAATTTTAAGGAATAATTTATTGAAAAAGCCACAAGGTAACCATGCTTTTAATTTGTGATTAGTGTTACTTCTTGTTAATTGGGTGATTATTGAGAAAATTATGAATTTTGTAATATTGTATAATTGTGCAATATTATTATGAATTTGTTTAATTATTGTGGGAGGTGTTGGGAGACTTGCTATTATTGTTGTATTTATGTGCCACGTGGTACGCCCCTATTGGAGCTCAATAGGTGGTTTGTAAGGGCTCGGGCTAATCTACCTTTGGCCGGGTAATTTAGCACCGAGTGAGGGCTACGGCTCGAGGTTAATGGAGGGATATAAGGATGGTTGTTTGTGTTTATTGTAATATTTCTTATATTTGTTGGAATTATATTATTTTTAATTCTCACTTAGTAAGCACACACTTAACTGTTTGTATACACTATCATAAATTGGCTTTGGTTACTGGACTTTTGAGTCTCATTATGTGGTTAACAATTTTCAGGAGAAGAGCCACGAGTGACACGTGGAGGAGTCCCAGAGACTTAGTGGTATAGATCCACTGTCTCTTTTGGGTATTTAATTTATGATTTATAATGTGTTATATTGCCAATATTAGGGCTTTTTGTTTATTGTCAATTATATGAATATATAAATGTAATCATGCCTTTCAAACTATTTCTATTTTTAGTACAATTTGGATGACTGTAATTTTAATATTTGGTTTACTTTGGATTGGTTAAAATGGCATGATTATAAGGCCAAATAACTGGCTTGTGTTGAAAATTTATTAAATTGCTTATTTTACTTATTGGGAGTATAAGGATGGACAAATGTGATTTAGTTTACTTGTTGGGAGTATAAGGATGGACAAATGTGATTTAGCCTAATGGCATGTGGGAGGTAAAAATTTATCTGAAATGTTAATTATAAAATATTTTATATTGAAATTATTGATATAAAAATGTGTTGGGTGGCTGTAACCCAACTATGGTTGAGTTAAATTATTTAAAAAAAAAATTTGGTGGTGTGTTACAAATTTTGGTATCAGAGCTACATGTTTCCAATTCTTATAAATTATGAAATTGTTATACATTAACCTAGTTTATTGGCAATATACATTATTAAATCATAATGCTTCTCCATTATTTTTCTTGTCTTGAGATTAGTGTTAACTTAATTATGTGACTTCCATCCTTTAGGAAGGGAGAGATGGTGTCTAAAACTAGGAGAGGTGGCGAAATTGTCGGTGATTCTATAGAGCCAATAGGAAATGACATACCTTCACTGCCACAACCAGAGCCCACACAGCAACAAATCGGGCAGGGCAAGCCTATACAGTCACAACTAAGGCAGGATGAGCCAACTATGAGGCAAATGATGGATCTACTATATAATCTTAGTGACCGCATGAAGAGACAAGAAGAAGAGTTGGCCGCTTTAAGACAATATAAGGAGAATGACAACCGAGAGGGAAATGGCCAACAAGAAGGAAGCCATACTAAGGTATTCAATGCGAGCCAATTTGCTGATGAAGGCTTACCTCCCTATTCTCACCATGAGACTAGTTCGAAGAATGTGAGTCTTCACTCTAACCAACAGACATCCACGATCACAAAGATCTGGAGTACTTTTCGTAAGTTTAATCCTCCTACTTTCGATGGAAATCTTAAGCCAGTGGTGGTTGAAGAATGGATAGATCAATTGGAGAGTATTTTTCGTATGGTTGTGTGCACTTCTAATCAAAAGGTACAGCTGGCAATATTCCTATTACAAAAGAGTGCTAAGAAATGGTGGGAAACATCAGGACCGAAGGATGATTCCTCTCTTACTTGGGAAGATTTTAAAGCCATATTGTTCGAGAATTATTTTCCTACTGCACTGAGAGCAGAAAAGGAGGCTGAGTTTCATGTATTTCGTCAGGGTGATCTAAATGAGGATGAATTTATTGAACAATTCTCAGAATTATCTAAATACTCTACTTACCTCCAGAAACATGAAGATACAGAGTGGATGGCTGAACGATTACTAGAGAAGGCGAGGCCTGATCTAAGGGAACAGTTAGCCCCTTTTGAGATCAAGACCTTCAGTGAGATGTGCAATAAGCTTCGAATAGTTTCTCGGAGGAAGAGAGAGGCTAGATTAGAAGCTGATAGAGAGAGGAGGAAAGAACCTCATGGGAAACCCCCTATCCATACCAGACCCATTGGTGGAGTAGAGAAGAGGAGCAGTCAAATCTTTGGAGGCTTTAGAAATCAGAAGAAGAAGGGCTACTACCATAAGGGCCAAAGCTACAGAGGGAATCAGAGTGGGAGTCAAGGGTCTTACAGGAGCTCAGCTACCTTTAATCCTACTCCTGGTGCTGCTAGTAATCAAGCATGCAGTAAGTGTGGGAAGTTTCATTCTGGTGATTGTTGGGTTTGTTACATCTATCAGAAGCCTGGTCAAATTGCTCGATTTTGCTATCAGAACCAAAATAGGGGTAATGATCAGAGACCTACAGTACCAGCACGAGTGTATGCCCTCTGTGGGCCGGAGGCTACTAATAACCCTAATGCTATCCGAGGTATAATCTGAATCCTTGATAATGATGTTTGTGCTTTGTTTGATTCGGGTGCTACACACTCTTTTGTGTCTGATGAATGTATGAAAAGATGTAAATTGCCTGTGTGTACCTTACCTTTTGATGTGAAGATTTCTACTCCTGCTGGTTTGACTGTAAGGACTGCTAAGGCATGTCTAAATGTAGAGGTTGAGTATAAGGGTCGAAAGACCACCATAGACCTCATTTGTTTGTCTTTGTCTGGGATTGATGTTATTGTGGGGATGGATTGATTGTCTGCAAATGGAGCTGTACTTAATTGTCAGAAAAAGAGTGTGTCACTTTCAGCTCTTACTGTAACCCCTGTAGAGTCCCAAAGTCCTATGTTATTGTCTGCAGCTCAAGTAGAACAGTGTATAAGAAAGGGCTGTCAAGCTTTTATGATTTTCTTCTCAATCAAGGCAGAGATTGAAGAAGGTATAGATCAGATTCCAGTAGTGAGAGAATTCCCTGACGTCTTTCCTACTGAAGTGATCGGTTTGCCTCCAGAACGAGAGGTTGAGTTCTCGATTGAACTCGTACCTGGTACGGGGCCTATTTCTAAGGCACCCTATAGGATGTCTCCATCGGAGTTAGCTGAGTTGAAGAGACAAATTGAAGAGTTGTTAGAGAAGGGGTTTATCAGACCGAGTGTATCGCCATGGGGGTCACCGGTACTGTTTGTGAAAAAGAAAGATGGAAGCCTTAGATTGTGTATTGATTATAGACAATTGAATAAGGTAACCATCAAGAACAAGTACCCCTTACCTCGAATTGATGATTTGTTAGACCAATTAGTCAATTCAGCGGTGTTTTCTAAGATTGATCTAAGATCAGGGTATCATCAATTGAGGGTTAGAGCAGAGGATATCCCTAAAACTGCTTTTAGGACTAGATATGGGCACTATGAGTTCCTAGTGATGCCGTTTGGGTTAACAAATGCCCCAGCTGTCTTCATGGATTATATGAATCGAATCTTCAGGCCTTATCTCGATGAATTTGTTGTAGTCTTTATTGATGACATACTTATTTATTCTCGAGATGAGGTGGACCATGCTAGACATCTTAAAATTGTTTTGGAGATATTAAGAGAGCACAAGCTCTATGCCAAGTTGAGCAAATGTGATTTTTGGCTTAAAGAAGTCAAATTCTTAGGCCATGTTGTTTCAGAAGAAGGGGTAGCAGTGGACCCTAGTAAGATAGATGCAGTGATGAAATGGGAGCAACCTCGAAGTGTGACAGAGATTAGGAGTTTCTTGGGTCTTGCAGGCTACTATCGTCGTTTCATTAAGGGTTTTTCACAAATTGCAATGCCCTTGACTAAGTTGACCAGGAAAGATGCTCCATTTATTTGGACGAACGAGTGTGAAGTTGCATTCCAGGAGCTGAAAAAGAGGTTGACCACCACACCGGTGCTCACCTTACCTGTTCCAACTGCTCCTTATACCTTGTATACTGACGCTTCTAAGAAAGGTTTAGGTTGTGTATTGATGCAGGAGGATCGAGTAGTGGCTTATGCCTCTCGACAGTTGAGACCTCATGAGGAAAATTACCCTACTCATGACTTGGAGCTTGCTGCTGTAGTATTTGCCTTGAAGATTTGGAGGCACTATCTTTATGGTTCTTCTTTTGAAGTCTTCAGTGATCATAAAAGTTTAAAATATTTGTTTGATCAAAAGGAGCTCAACATGAGACAGCGCAGATGGATTGAGTTTTTGAAGGATTATGACTTTAAGTTGAAGTATCATCCAGGGAAAGCTAACGTAGTCGCCGATACTCTGAGCAGGAAGCTTGTACATACTGCTCACATGATGGTCAGAGAACATGAATTATGGAGTAGTTTTCATGCAGTAAATGTAGAAGTAGTCGAAAATCGTTTGGCTGCTTTACATATTACTGAATTTGAGAATAATTTTTGGGAAGAAATCAGAATTCGCAGCAGAAGGACGATTATTTGAATAAGATTAGGGTAGAGATTGGGGCTGGAAAGGCTGAACATTTTGATGTGACCGATGATGATGTCGTAAGATATAAAGGTAGAGTGTGCGTGCCTAATGATGCTCGATTGAAAAATATCTTACTTGAGGAGGCTCATCAGAGTAAATATACCATTCACCCAGGAGCAACTAAGATGTATCATGACTTAAGACGTGGTTGGTGGTGGCCAAGGATGAAGAGAGATGTAACTGAACATGTAACTCGTTGTTTGACTTATCAGAAAGTCAAAATTGAGCATCAGAAACCAGTCGGGATGCTACAGTCTCTTGATATTCCAGAGTGGAAATGGGACAGCATTTCTATGGACTTCATTACAGGATTGCCTAGAACATCTTCTGGTCATGACACTATATGGGTAATCGTAGATCGACTCACCAAATCAGCTCATTTTCTTGCTACTAATATCAAGTATTCTCTCAAAAATTAACTGAAATCTACATAAGAGAAGTGGTGAGATTGCATGGAGTGCCGACAAATATTGTATCTGATCGTGATCCGAGATTCACATCAAACTTTTGGAAGTCATTACAGGAAGCCATGGGTACTCGTCTGAGTTTTAGCACCGCTTACCACCCCCAGACCGATGGGCAAACGGAACGAACCATACAAACTCTTGAAGACATGTTAAGAGCTTGTGCCATTGAGCTTAGAGGTAATTGGGATAGTCACTTGCCATTAGCTGAATTTGCCTACAATAATAGTTTTCATTCTAGCATTCAGATGGCACCTTATGAGGCATTATATGGAAGAAAATGTAGATCGCCACTGTGTTGGACAGAATTAAGTGAGAGAACTGTTTTGGGGCCAGACATTGTTGATGAGACTACCCAAAAGATTGCTTTAATCAAGCAAAAATTACTCACAGCTCAAAGTAGACAAAAGAGTTATGCGGATAAGAGGAGAAGACCGCTTGAGTTTGAAGTAGGTGACCATGTATTTTTAAAAATCTCTTCGGTAACTGGTGTTGGAAGAGCTATTAAGGCTAAGAAGTTGACACCAAGGTTTATGGGGCCTTTTGAGATCTTAAAACGAGTTGGACCAGTAGCGTACCAAGTAGCATTACCACCCCAAATTGCTGGAATACACAACGTATTCCATGTGTCACAACTGAAAAAGTATCAACCAGATCCTTCCCATATAATTGAACCCGAGGAAATTGAACTCAGGGAGAATTTGACATTCAAAGCTGAACCAGAAAGGATTGTGGATTACAAGGACAAGCAATTAAGAAACAAGACCATTAGATTGGTTAAAGTAATTTGGAAGGGCACGACTCCAGGTGATGCTACGTGGGAGACCGAGGACAGTATGCGACGTGATTATCCTCGTCTTTTTGATTAAGTGAGTAGTTAATAGTTACTAATTTTAAATTTTGAGGACAAAATTTCTAAAAGGAGGGGAGAATTAACTGACTCAATGGTACCAGACTTCGCCTCAACTTCGTTAAGGTGGTAGAGGTTGGAGGTTCGAGTCTGGGGAGGTTCCAAAAGACCCCCGTGAGGGTGGGGTGAGGAATAACCACTGTACCACCAGTGGGAAAGCCGACAATCATGTGGTGACATGTGTGTTGTCCAGCGCCTGGGAAAAGACCCTGGAGAGGCAGTGGTGACCCAGGAGGGCTGTTACACTTAATCGAACAAGTTTCCTTAAATAATGGTCATTTCTTATTGATCCATATCTTTTTGCATCTATATATATATATTTCTGATGTAATGAAATTGTAGTCCCATTTTTTATCCTCTATCTTCTTTGTTAATGATACAGATAAAAATTTCTCACAAATTTAGGAAAAATCTGATTTTTCAAGTGAAACTAAATGAAACTTGAAAGTTTGTTTGACACTCGTCATTCATTTCTAAGTATCTCATGCAGATATCAACATTATGAACTGAATGTGCACAACACAATTTCAAAATTTCTACCCACAATCACAGACATTCATCTTAGGTCAAACGGATGACACTCTTTTTGTTTTTTTTTTCCCGAGACAATGGCTTTAATATGTCTGTTTAGTTGTGTACCTGGTCATAGAATCAGATGGACATGTTTCAAAGAAGAAAGAATTCTTCTCTGATATGTTGCTTCCAAAGCAAAAGCAAACATGTCGTGTTGTGCTAAACTGCTTTCGCATCAGAAAACTCCCATATCGTCTACTTTCGTATTATCATCATAGTTGAGACCTTTCCAATGTGACACATCGCTCTTTCTTTCCTTCTCTGTTCAGTATATAGGATCTTTCTCAGATTAGTATATTAGAGAGGAAAGAAATGAGTTCTTTCCTGCTCCGTATATCCCAGTCATCATTGTTATCATGTTTGCTATATTGCAAGGAAGTGAGTCCTTTTCTTTGGTATAACACTGTTGGATCTTCTTCTGTTTAGTATGTGTGCTTAGTATAGAGTTTGAATCATTCTCTATTCGGTTTATATCAGAGTGAGGCTGTACTTATAATAATTTCCCCCCCTTCGTTTGCTTGCCCTACCTGACTCTATTGAGATCTGTTTTGATTGAAAAACTCAAGCAAATGGATATGGGCAGAGAAGTGCACTTTCTTTTAAGCACAAAACAATGGCAAATATTTGTTTACAAAAGGCAGACATCTAAATATTATACAGTATTTTGGTCAAAATATCCAACCAAAAAAAAAAAAAAAAGGTGAGTGAGAGAGATAACATGTGAGAAGCATTGAAGGCTGCAGAGAAGTCCCACATCGACCAGAAAATAGAAGCGTGACCTCTCTCCCCATGATATAAAACCACGCATGAGAAAATCTTGAAGCACGGAGCCGTGCGGTGAGCACAGAGCGAACTATTCTTTCGCCTTTTACTAAAGAATACCGTGTGCTCGCCGTACAAAGCGGCATACGCCTATTTTTGGAGAGGGGTTTTCCTTTTGGAAGCCTCTCGCAAAACTTAGTTCAAAAATTATGCGTTAATGCAGTTTTCTGGGTTGTGGTGTTCGTCTTGTTGGTTGAAGTGGCTTTTCAAGTTTAACATCTGGTATACGGGTCAGAGATTTAAGTTGAATTGGAAGATTCTTTTTGAGGTGTTTTATTGCCTTAAAATATCAGCGATGCTTTTCATGTTTCCAATTTTTTTTTTTTTATATTCAAACAAAAGTTGATAAATGTTCAGTAAGATGTCATAAAGCTGAAGATTTTTTTATGTTTTTTTTTTTTTTAAATTATCAGTGGAGATAGAATTTTAGGTATATAGAGAATATTAATCTTGTTCTTATTTATAGGCACTTCATTAAATTCAACTTCACATCTTTCAATTCTTATTAAATACTAAAAAAATTATTAAAAATAGTTCTTGTTTTTAGGAATGAAAACTTATTAAGTAGACAGTTAAGCGAGTTTAATGTTTTTCTAATTTGTTAAAAGTAATTTAGAAATAAGATTAGAAGAAATAATAATCAAGTGAAATATAGTAAAAATAATTTATAAATAAGATTAGAAGAAATAATAATCAAGTGTGTAGATTTAAAATTATATTAAATGAAGAAAATTTTTAAAAAAATTATATTTTTATTTTGAAAAAATAAATTCATAAAGTGTTGCTATTAAATTTTATTGACGTGATCTTATCTTAAATTATAATAATTATAATTTAAAACGATGGGATTATTTAAGAGAAGATGAGTCAATTTCTGCTCGGTGTATATTACCAGGTAGTGAATTCCTCTCCATTCGAAGACTGTTTCTTATTTCATTTCTTCTCCATTCAGTTCACTTGTTCTTTCACCCTTGAATTTTCTCTGTGTTGTCATGTCACTGAAATCTGTTTCGAATGGAAAACTCAAGCTACATGGATATGTTCTTATATAAATTCTTCTTAATTTTAGTTCTTTTTTAAATTGATTTGATTGTGAAATAAAATATCATAGTATATGTATTGTAAATCTAGGAAGAATTCAATCAGAGTCTACATTCAGATAAGAATCATCTCTCCTTATTTTAAACTTTGTACAACTATAAAAGAATTAATTTTTTGCTTAATTAAAAGATTATGCATTGCTACGCCACACAAAAGAGAAAGGAACAAAACATAGGACACTTATTTTGGCTTGTCCAACGCAATCAAATATGCTAGCAACGGATGTTCCCCTCGAAAAAGGAACAGAACACAGTAATAAGACGGCTAATCACTTGGAGGCCAATGCTAGTAAAGGATATGCACTCTTTTGAGTAGGCGGAAACACCGACACTTGCCAGAGACCCCTCTCAGAGGATGGATGTGAGATCAGGCATTGGTTGAGCTTCGATTATTGGCAACCTTTTAATTTGTTTTGGTTTCTGCTTCTGTTTTTGTTCGTCTTTATTCTGGTTTTCTTTTTGAACGATTGCAGTTCTGCTTAATGTTTTTGAATGAAGTATTCAGTTGACCCAAAAATTTAAAAAAAAAAAAAATTCGCACACTAGTAGGCTTCCAGGTAGATGTAAAAAAGTTTGATGTTTCAATCTACCAAAGTCACTAGCATTGTAATATCCTCCATTGCATTTTCTCAGGTATCAAAATTTCAAATTCAGTGGAAATAAATTCAGTAGAAATAAAATGCTAAGATTTCCCGTATTTGTTCATCATGAAAACTCTTAAGAAAAGTGATATTGACATCCATAGATTCAAAAGGCTTTAAAACTGACAAGCATGTTAAGAATCACCTCGAAGCGTTGTATGATTAAAGTATGACTGATATTTTTTTAAAAATGGTTACTTATGTGGTATGAAATTAAAACTTGCCTCTTCGGTATTACGAGGGTTCTTTCACTTAAAAGCAATAATAAATTCAGAACATTCTTGTAACATTGACAAATGTATCTCAATTTTAATGAGCATGAATGATCCTTATGTTGCTTAAGAAAGATTGTAATTTAGTTTCCAAGATTTCGTAGGTTCGGTCCTCGAGCACGCATCCAAAGTTTCACTTCGTACATATCCTTGAAGCTATACAAAGCTCGCTAGACACTTGTCATTCAGTTCTGACCACCTCGTGTAGATGTCATCATATTAAAGGAACCTATAAAAAGGCCCACATCGTGGAATGTTAAGAAACCTCAACTATCTCTCCACTATATAAAGCGACGCGTGTAGGTTTCAAAGTTACGGAGCCGTGCGGTGAGCACAGAGCGAACTATTCTTTCGCCTTTTACTAAAGAATACCGTGTGCTCGCCGCCTAAAGCGGCATACGCCAATTTTTGGCGAGGGTCTTCTGTCAGGAGGGTCCTCACAACGCAAAGTTCAAAAATTTGATATTATTTGTGCGCCGGTATTGTTCGGTAGGGGTAGACGATGCGTATCAAATATTATATTGTTTTATCTACGGAATAATATAAGCTTTATTCTTTAATTTTTCTTTTAGTTATGTAACTCAGAATAAGGAGAAATTACATTTTCCCTTTATTATGTACTGTCATTAATGTTTCAATACTCTTTGTTGTTTATAATCTTATTTATAAGTCAGCAGAGAAGAATTATTTTTAATAATTTTTCTTAATAATACTTGCCACCTAGGGAGCGAACATTTTTTTAATTTTATTTATAAATTATGTCATTACTTTTTAATTATATTTTCCATAAAATCCATTAAACATTGAAATACGTTATTAAAGTTTATGTAAATTCAGAGAGTCAATGATTCGGGTAGCGATTTGAGTCGTAAATAAAAATGCAGGAGGGACTATATCACAGTTTTAGGGCCTGTTTGAAAATTAGTTTTCAGAATAATTTTCTGTTTTTTAAAATAAAAAATTCGTTTAATAATATAAAAGTATTTGGGAGAATAAAAAATTATTATTCTTAAAAAAAGAAAAATATTTTAGTTATTTTGAAATTATTAATCTAGAAAATAATGGTGAATGAAAAAAAATCATTTTTATTATTTTTTATTCTTAAAATATATTTTATAAAATATTAATTCTTAAAATAATAAAAAAAAACAGTTTTCAAAATGTCCCTAATTTTTTTGAGAGTCAAAGTGAGAGTCTTTTATCATGGATCTTTCTTTTTATTTTATTGTAAAGGAGTAAATACATTTCTGCTAAGTAAGATAATTTAAAAAAAATTATATTAAAATATAAGATAATTTAAAAAATAAAATTTTATTAATAATAATTTTCAATATTACTCGAAGAGTGAGAAGTAAAATGATAGTTTTTCTGGCCTCCTCTGTTTCTCTAAGATTCCAGTAAAACATATTTGGATTTCCTTTTGTTTTCGGGCCAAATAAAATCTGTTTGAATTGAAAAAATGAATCAACATGCACATGTATAAAGGAATGCTTTCTTGGAATAGATGTAGCACAGCACAATACAGAACAAAGAACTTGAGACATGAAAGTAATCAGGGAATCTGAAACTGAAAATATGAACATTTTCTCTCTGTCTATAACTAAAGTAAATTGTCTGAAAAGCACAACACAATATGAACAAGATTGCCACTTTTTCTTTACAAAGGACTTACAAGATACACAAAAAGAAAATCAAAGTGCTGGAAAACTAAATCTGGACTGTGGGACTGAGATTAGCAGCTGCAGAGTTTAAGGACGTCTTCAAACCTATTTCTGATCTGATGATCCACCACAACACTTTTAGTGTTATCATAACCAGGTTTCAAGACCTGATTGTCTAATTTAATAGCCCACCATTTTTGTGTCACAGAGCTTGAGCGTTGTGGTGCCGAGACGGAGACAGAAGAAGGGTTGTGGGTTTTGCCGTGATGGCAGAGAAGGAGCATTGCTGCTGTGGGCGCCATTAACAAGAAGCTGAAGCTGAAGCTGAAGCGAAAAGTGTGGGTGTGATGAGGATGACTGTGTCACAGACATTTTCAATTTGTAGTTAGTGAGAGAGAGAAGAAAGGAATGAATCGTTAATCATTTTGGCCAAAACAGTGGATCACTCTGTGGGCGTTGAACGTTGATTTCGATGGGTTTTTTTTTTTTTGCCCCATCATTCGAGAAGGGTCAAATCCTGGGTGTTTTTTTATCTTCATAAATTTTGTATAAATTTAAATAATTTTTTTTAGAAGAAACCTATTTCTGAAATCTATAAATATATTCATCTTAGATTAAAAAAAAAATTATCCGGCTCATAGTGAGTCCTAATCAAGGCAAAACTTACACGTGATTATATGACTCCAATATCCAGTTTCAAAAAATAAATGCAAATATTTATTGATCATTGATGAATCAAAGAGTAAGTTAAAAAAAGGCTTGGGGAGGCGCACCAAACCGAGAGAGTCGTTGGTTTTAGAAGATGCAAAACCAGAAGAGCATTAAATCGAAAGCCGCTGATTCGGTTAATGTTTTCCGCCCCTGCCTTGCCTTTGGAGCGGCGGGGAGCGCCAACCATCTCTTCGACAACTCCACTAACAATTATATTATTATACCTTCAACTTTCAAATATTTCAAAAAACCAAATCAAATTGAATGATCGGATCATCGACTGATCTAGATTTTAGCTCAATCAATATAAAAAAGCCATTTAGAGGGTTCGGCTGCTTTGGACCAGAAGTCGAATCAAGTTTAAACTGAAAACCGAATCTAATTTTTAAAAATTGAATTGTTCAAAAAATATCATTTTTTATCAATTTTTTTAAAATGATCAATTTTTAAATCATTTGATATTATGTTATATCATGTAACTTATTAAATCATGATAAATTTAAAATATTTAATTTTATTTTTAAATTAAATAGTAATTTTATATTTATTAGTTATATTAAATTATTACATGTGTATATAATTTTTTGAATTTAATTATTACATTATTAATTCGACCATTAGTCTAATCAAATTGAATTATACAAATTATGAATCGATAACCTTTTCAATTCAATATCTAATTCGGTTCTAAAAACATTGATTATAAGGCTTTTTTTTACTAACAATAACTCAGTAAATGTTTAATTATCCTTTATAATCATATGAAAAAAAAGAAATAAAAAAATGAAAACAAATGATTTATTTACAAAGAAGGACTGGACATATGATCAAAGCTTAGGGCTTATATATCCTATGATGAGGATCAAAATTCATATAGTTCAAAATATTATTATTTATTTTTAAATTCTTTTAATTAATTTCTTTATTGAAAAGATTGATATTTTGGGTTATACTACTATATTTATTTGTTTTAAATAACAATGTGTTCCAAGGATGTGCCTTTGGGTCAGAGAAAATTAATTAGTATTGAAACTTGTGGTGATTTAATATCCTCACATTCCATTGATTGATACTTTAAGTGTATACAATGATTTAATATCACTCATGGCAAATCCTAAAAGAATAAAAAAAACTTTCAAGAATAATTTTTTATAAAATATTTTGAAAAGGAAATTTTCATAGATATTTTTAGAGATCCACAGTGACTTAATATCACTCATGACATAACCTAAAATATACCAATACATTTGTTATTTTTACCTATGTAGTGTTATTCACGGCGTCTCATTTGATATTTTTAGAAATCCACAGTAATTTAATATTATTTATTACATGACCTAAAATATGTTAAACAATTCATTATTTTCAAGAGAATTTCATTTATTTGATGATTGCAATGATACTAACGTTACGTCAAAATATCTACGTTGATTTAACAGCACTCACAAAAATCAATAAAATAATTTAAAAATCATGCTTTGTCTTCTTTTATTATTGACAATACAATGAAGTTGGATGAGATCTAAGAAAAAGCAATTGTATTTCCATCCTATTAATGTACATCACGTAAATGCATTGGTATGCTCATCATGATATGTTATAATCAATGGCCACCAAAGGTTAAAAGCAAAGTGATCTCAATGTCAATCAATAAGAGTCTACCACAAAGATAGATCCAAAAGCAATAGCGGTCAAGCATGTGGCCGGCCACTTTCAGAATTTTATTTTAAAATAATCATAATAAATTTTAAAATAATCATAACAAAGAAACAAATCATACACAAGATGCAAGACCTATGTCAGCTCCACACACAATGAATTCGCATGCTATAACAAAATTTGCAGCCTTACTTGCACTCAAACATAATCATTTCTTGTTGAAAGAAGAAAAAAGTGGTGGCTAATCATTGGAGATGAAATGTCCGCAGATGGGACAAATGAACAAGAATTAATACATGCATGATGACAACAACATACCTAAGGACTATTACATGCTTCGCTCCATTGTGCCTTCTTCGCCTTTTCACTCCAAATTCTAATTTTCCGGTCAATTTTTTACCGTCCTCCTGTCGTGGCCTCTTTGCTATCCCTTTTTATGAAGACTCAATTAAGATTTTTCTCTCATTAATAATCCAATCAATTATAATCATATTAAATCATTAATAATTTTCATTTGACTTCTGTTTTAATAATTTCAAATTCAAATTATAACATTCAATTTGATGGGAACATAATTGTGAGGATTTGAAGGCTACAAAAAACCAAAAAAAAAAAAAACAAAAGGAAAAATTCCTTTTAACTTATGGAAATATTATTTTATTATTTTATTTTTTTTACAAAATCCTTTTTTTCCTCATTTATTTTATTTACTTAATTTATTTAATTTTATTGAGTTTTTTATTTATGTTTAATTTATATATGAAAACCCGAACAAAATATAGTGTTTACACTCATGAAAGCTGCTAAACATCACATACCAATGCAATGATACATTATAATATTGAATCTCAGAATGCTCCTGTTCCTTTAACACAACACAACAAAAAAGCGTGTAAGTGTTAAAAGAATAAAACGAATGCTATTTACAGTTGAATGGTGGACGTATAAACAGTTAGAATCAACATTGTTGGTGATGAGGAACAGGAGGAGCAGATGCTGATATATCTTCACTATGATTATTCTCTTCAAGCAATGGAGTGGTGTTTGATTTTTGCGCTTCACCATCTTCATTAAATCTATCAACGCTACGCAAAAATACACCTGCCACCACCACAACATTAATGATGATGAATCACAAAACGGGCAAGTCAGAAATCAAAGCTCAAGCTCAGAATTAGCTTTAAATCTAAGAATTTGTACTCCCTCTGATCCTATTTATGAGCCATTTCTATCAATCTCATTAATACCAATACAACAAAAGTACAAAGAATAAAAATTTAATAAAATTCTAAACATAACCCTCAAAAAGTGAATAAACTATATAATATTATCGTTCTATTTCTCTCTCTTACTTTTTAAGGATAGTTTAACATTTCATTTGAAGCAAAACATCACTATTAATCCAGTGACTTATAAACCGAACCATTTCACCGTTCTAAAAGATAACCAATAAAGTGAACCGGAAGGAGTATAGTGTATCAATACTTTAGAGTCAAGATAAGCTGATTTGGATATATCCAAGAAAAAATGATAACCTCCTCTATTCTTCAAGGTTAGCCTGAACTTGACTTCTAGAAAGACCCATGTTATATATTGTTAGTGATGATAATAAATTGCTCCCTTTGGTCATAAATGTAAAAGCTAAATAATTAATTCACATAGATTAAGGAAATTAGTTAAGTTAGTTGTTTATTAAAAAAAAAAAAGCATGTTGGTTTTCCTAAAATATCCCTCCTTTGAAGTATTTACATTGGGCACAATCCCTATTGATTCCATACATGATGTGTATGCGTGCAGTCAATACGGGTAATTTAGGAAAAAATAAATATGACAAACAAATAAGATTGAGGTTTTACATTTCGAATCAAAACAAATTCTTCAACTAGCTCCTATGTTTAGACTAGAGGGAGCATTAATGAGCTTTCACTTAATATGTTCAGCTTTCAAGTTGAATTGGCCTTTCATAGAATACCTAGCAAAGCTTCTACACCACAAAAAGGTTTAACAACTCAACCCTAGTGGATCCAATTCTTCATTACTAGAATGAAGATGAAGATTCACCGCAAGACAAGTAGAAGAGTGATCTTCACCCCCCCCCCAAAAAAAAGGAAAAAAAAAAAGGAAAATTACACCCAAGTCCCATATAACACTTTTAGATATCACAAAATTCATTGACAACTTTCGTCATTCTCCTTTGCTAAGTTGATAATGGACCTTGTAGTATTTAAAAGTGCTGCGGGGGGCCTCAAAGTAATTCTCCCAAAAAAAAAAAAAAACAACAAAGGAAATGAACAGGAATATAATGATTCACCTATAAACCAAATTCCAGCTGCCGGGAATAGGATAGCAGTTAGAGTCAGTGCCGTGGTTCTCCAGTTGTTAACATGATCCTGCAAAATCCGTTACGTTGACGTCAGAACTATTGTACATCACCTTAATTATCAGATATAGGTGGGCAATCAAAAAATTATCATCATCAGATGTAAATATCATTTTAGAAGAATGACCTGGAAAACTCCAACAAGTGGCGAAGATGGCACGTCTCCGAAGATATGGATGGCAACAGTGGACATTGCCATTGATAGAGGCCTCAAACTTGGTTGAACACAATGAAGACATATATAATTCACAGGACCCTGAAAGGGAGCAGCAAGAAGGTAAGTTCACAGTACACTGACCTTCTGGATTGAAACATTTTTTCAAGTGATCAATATTTCAGGCAAGAAAATCATTTCTAATAATCACATGCGACCTTGGCTCTCATATGAGCTTGTGCTATAGCAGTGTTATCTACCTTTTGGGGAATGCGTGTAGAAACAATAACAAGAATATTTTTAATGGAACATGTTGCACAATTCCTAGAGAGATAGTTCACTAATAGACTGGGGGATAAATAATTTGACTCATTCACATCCAGATCATATGTTTGAAATTCATATTATGGAAGTAGGCATTGCTTTTTCTAATTTGAATGGAAGGGTGACATAAATAGAAAACTAGTCTTTTTCTGGCATCATATTCATAGTTAGCACATCCATCATAGTTAGAAGCTCCAACTCTGTATCAAGGTCATAGTGGATATCATCATTATCATCAATAAAAAATCCCTTAGGCTTGTTATCCAGGAACTTATTCAGAAATACAGTAATGAAAGGAACATAGGTGTTTATTATCGCTAAGTATTTGACAAAATAGGATCATCCAGCTCCTATGGAACCTATCACTAAAATATTCCTAGGGGGGCATAGGGCTAAGCCGAGCAAAATCCATGAGATGGGAAATGAAAACTATTAGTCCCACAAGGGGTTTGTCAAAAAAGCTGGTCAAGATGTAGTAACTCAATTCCAATCAAAACTGATCTTTCAAGGATGATATAATTCATTGACCCAAAAAGGAATAATATTATTCTGTAACTCAATGCCTTAATCTTAAGAATTGGAAATACTACTCCGTATGCTACTTTTGAAGATAAATGAGAGAAAATTTGTCCTGAAACACGCGGAACGAACTTCAAGTTACGGCAGATGAATTAAAACAAACAAATATGACCATCCATACAACAGGACCAGGTAGCTAGAGTAAGTTTGACTCCATCTCTATCATGTCCAGGTCATCCTTTCATGATAAAACCTAAACATAATAACTCGCCAAGGATCTATCTTGGGAAATTCAAGACCAAAAGCTAACTAACAGAGGAATACAAGGACGTAACTGGTTAAGTAAATTTAATGGAACCACCAAACAAGGAGAGATCTTTCACACATCAAGAAGAAAAGTACCTGAGTGGCAAAAACAAGTAGTTCACCGATGGCAAAAAAGAACAAGGAAGCCATACATGTTTCTAAATAAGAATGCACCAAAACAAAATGCTGCCCCAATAGCCGTCGTCAATGAAAGAAGCTGAAAAAGATTCAAGGTGTTCAATAAGCCAGAGCAATTGAATGCAAAAAAATATGCTAACTAGAGAAGGTATGCATACGACAAACAGTTTTTCTTGCCCAAGCCTGGTCCGTCCATACAATACAATATTTTTAAATTATAACTGCTATATACAAGCTAATTAAACAAAAACTACTGCCATTATGCTAAAAACTTTTTGCTGGTTCACATGCCTCAACTAAAATCTCGGTTACTGTAACCAAGAACAGCTATACTCGCAGCATGAAAATGTACCGTTGCCATCTGGAACAAAAGCTTTTGACTGTAGGAGAGGCATGACCAATATTTATAACCAATCAAATCCAATTCGAAGGTTATAGGTAATTCTAATATGAGAGAACTTAACCATAGTTTTTTATATTTTTGTCATCATGTTCTCAAATAAAAGAATGAAAAATATATTATTTTTAAGTACTCAGTATATGATTTGGTGGTTTGAAAAAAAAAATTACATATATTTTTTTTGAACAGCCTGACAGCAAAAATTAGAGGAATTATGTCTAATCTAGGTTTGTAATAAGTAATCAGTAGATGTTGTCAAAAGAAACAAACCAAATAGCAGTTTAAAGATGAAAAATCAGCTATCTAACGTATCTTAGAGCTTGTTTGTATTAACGTTTGCAGAACTACAGTTTGTACAAACTACAATTTGTAAACCCAAGTTGAGTTAAATGTCAATTTTCATAATGTAATTTATGTTCAAATACCTTTTTGTAAAAAGTTAATTAGATAAACTGAAACTTGTTTGGATGATATAATAAAAAAGCACGTTCAGATTCATAATAACTGAAAAGGACATAAGTTGTATGCTCCCCCTCTCTCTCACCCCACATATAAAAGTAAGTGTGCAATTTGATAACTTTAAGAAAAAATATTAAAATTATAATTATAAAAAATAAGGGAAAACATATTTGCAAGTCCTTATAGTTTCATTCAATTTTAAATTAGGTCCCTGCAATTTATTTTATTTTAATTGAGCCCTTATAGTTTAACCAATTAAATTTTTTAATCCCTAAAAGTTAAAATCCTTATATTTTTCCTTTAAAAAAACAAAATTAAGAACTTTTATATTTTTATTGAATGATTATATATGATTTTAGAATTAATTACATAATTTTTATAACTCAATTTATATGATTATGTTGTCTTCTAAATATTTTTTATATATGTAGTATTTTCACTAAAAAAAATTATAATAAAAATATAAAAAGTGGATTAAATCAAATTTTCCTTTTTCAATTTTGGCTATTAAATTTTCAGCAAACTCTAAGAGTACTTTTGTTTTATAAAATTGGGAAAATGACAGAGAGCTCCCACAAGAACTAATTAATTCAAGTTAGATCTCAAATGTCAAATTTTAGGAATTTGTAATTCAATCTCTCAATTTTACAACTCTGCTATGATGAATTTGTAACTTTTATTCTAAATTTTAACAGAAAAAATAATTTTTTATTTTTTAATCATGTTAAAATTTGAAAAATAAGTTGCAAATTCATCACAATGCAATTGCAAAATTGAGAGAATGAGTTGCAAATTTCTAGAGTTTAACATTTAAAACCTAACTTGAATTAATTGATCCTTTTAGAACCTTTTTGTCATTCTGCCTACAAAATTTAATAATTCATTATTAATTTTAACCTTCAGGATCAATATATATAATAGATAAAACTATAAGAGCTTGATTAAAACAAAATAAATTGCAAGAATTTAATTTAAAATTGAGTGAAACTGTAAAGACCTGCAAGTATATTTTCTCTAAAACTAAAAAGAGTTAGTATATTATTGTAGAAAACATTTTAAATACTAAAAAAATTAATTAGATCTACTTGAGGAAAAATATACCTAAATTACAAAAAATAAAAATATTAAATTTCTAAATTATAAAGATATCAATTTTCAAAAAGAAATGAAAGGATAAAAATAGGTTGTTCAATAATTTTAAAATGCATTAAATGTAACTAATGTAAAAGTTTCAAAATCTAGCATTTGGCCTAACTATAGTTGGGAAAGAAAAGCTCATTTGCCAACCATCCTCACCCAACCATATTTTTACTCCTAACTAGCTTCTAAGCCAACAAATTATAGTTTGAGCCAACTAAATGAAATCCCAAACAAGCACTTAGTCTTCAATGCTTCAACCACACAGGTAAAAATAGTACTCTGGACAACTCAAAAACATGCGTAAAAGTAATGCCAGAAAGAAATTTCTCTCTTAACTAGGAATGCCAATTACCAACCTTGAATGCATTTGATATGGTGTTAGTCATGTAATCAAGAATAAAGCCTCCAGCTAATGCGCCCAATATTCCACATACAATTGTGATTCCTCCAAATATCATATCGGCATCAGTCTGCCAAACAAATTGGACTTTAACAATGGGAAATTACCATGTTCTACCCAGAAAGAGTGTTGATTTGCCAGGTGTAAACTTTATTTCATAAAATTAAAATGATATAAAAGAGACAGAACAAAAATGTCATCATAATTAGATGTATATGAGGTCATCAGGGGAAGCAAGAAACTCACCATGTTATATATATAATAACCAGCTTTGGGTCCCCAATATGAGTAAGCACCTATGACAAAGTTGTATGCAATGTAACCTGCAAGTTGACATTCATAACAACAGGGAATTAAATAAAGAGACTGATAAGATGCCAGTTAAATAGAGAAAAATAAAGAAGATAAATCTTTGTTAAAATATGAAATTAGAATCTAAAGATAAATCTTTGTTAAAATATGAAATTAGAATCTAACTTTATAAATTAATAAAGATAAAGGAAAACCTTTAATAGAAGATGAGCTAGAATCTTAAACCCATACAACTAATTAAGCCAAAAGAGAATCTCCACTTATAAAAATAATGATTTTATTTCCAGATGCTTTTTACATGATATGTGCCTCAATATTTATAGACAGAAAAATACCTAATAATTCCTAAAAACACTCCTATTAATCCCAACTAAGATAATGGGGAATAATTACCTGAAAATAAATAAATAAATAAATATAAATTCTAACTTAATCTCCAAGTACCATAAACCACTACTCCTAAACTTAAGGATCACTCAACAAACAGAAAAACGATCTAAAAAATATTATTAACAGATAACATCTAAAATAACTTGAAAATAATAATTGTTCCTAATTTCTCTAACTCCCCCACATCACTCATGATCCCACATCACTCGGTACTCTATCAGAGACATAATGAAAGAACATATATATATGACAGAGACGCATTCATTGTATCTTCAGCAGTTTCTGAGATAGATGTACCAATAGAAAAGTGAATCTAAGCACCCGATGAATACAGAATATCAGTTAGGAAGAAGTACCTAAAACATTAATGACATAAACCTTATTAAGCAAAAGTGCTTTCATGTCTTTCATAAATATTGAGATTTGATTCCATATATTGCTAGCTGATTTTGACCTGAAATAAGATAATAACTGATTGATTAAAATGCTTATATACATCAAAAAACAATGTCAGACAGTGAAAGATACAAACACATTAATTAGAAAGAGGAATCAGATTAATCTGCTCAGTAGGAAGGAAACAGTCTTATGCCTGGCCACAGTTTACAAATACCTATGCAGGAATAAATGCCCTCAAAGCACATTAGGCATCACAAAAAACTCATCAACCATTTGGAAAAATAAAAAAAGGCACTCGATTAATTAAATATAAGTGTTACCACTTGGATGGCTCATGTGAGCTTTTATCTTCAACCCTTGACTTCAAGGACAAGTCAGCTTTGCCATTTGAAGACTCTGTATCTTCACATCAAATAAGTGGATTTTGTTAAGACCAAAAAGAAATTTGCACCATAACAACCAATAAAAAAGAACCTAATTTCTCCAGCTTCTTGAGAGAAGATTTACTAAGGATCTCTCGATAAAATTTCTTAACAGAAACTTCAATAATACAAATTTACAGTACATACGCCTAGCCATTGCTAATAGTGAGTGATGGAGATTGTTCTGTTCTCTCAATCTAGACAATGCAATGGGTACTTGAACAAAAAAGGGAGATATTGTCATCAGATATATTATACCTTAATTTATAATAATATTTACCTTGAGCTTTTAACGCAACTGTCTCAGGCGCCACAGCCTTTTTTTGATTCAGAAGGAACAAACCTGGATTTATAACTAGTTTAGAGCTGAACAATACTAATAGGATCAGAAACATTAATGCAAGACAAATGTGCACCTTTCATCTGCAAAGGCTTCATAGAGAATCCCTAATAACAAATGGAATCATCAATACAGACTCCACCCAGAATGCATAACGCCACCCAAAATGAGTTCCAATCTGTTTATTGATAAACAGATGCAGTTATTGAAAGGCCACACAAAAGATAATCATGAGATGGCAAATAACCAAGGAAAAAAAAGAGAGCAAGAAAAAAAAAATTGCCTACAGCAAGAATATGTAAATTGAGATTTCAGGTAAGAAAGTCGGAAAACTTACAAAACCACCAAAGACATAGCCAAGTGCATATCCTGCCGGTATACACATGTAAAATATTGCAAGCCATGCTGTTTTCTGACACATACAACAGTATAAAAACAGATTCCATAAGATTAGAAAATAGACAGTGATTACAATAACATTAGAATAGATACTTCTTAGAATGGAAAAGAGGACAACAGATATAAACATTTTAATAGTCATTATGTAGTCATTTATTTCCTAGTATAAATAAATTTGGTCCTTTACACTCTATTCTCTGGTATTTCCATGACCAACTCTTTTTCTCCCATATCTCTAGCTTTCTCCTCTCTCAATTTTCAGAGCATATTATAACCCTACGCCCAAGATCACCTATGTCCTAGGAAACTGAAAATCTTGCTATCTTTTAAAAACAATGCCTTTGCCCACGAAAGACAACCAACTGAGACCACTAAATGCTTTAAGGATTGCACGAACTAATTTAAACGTAACAAGTCTAAGATATTAACGTAAAGCATAATTGAACAAACAAAAGAAACATCACAGTTGGCAAGTTAATTAATTAGAGTAAATTACAACTGGAACAAAGATTGCAAAGAATAAAGCTATTTCAATTTAAAAAGAAAAAAACAAAAATGCCCTCTACTAAACCATTCAATCATACATGGTATTCATACATATTTTTTCAATGGGAGACGAGTATTATATTAAAAAAAATTTAAGTTGGACTAAAGAGTGTATTTTAAAATATAGACAAAATTTATGTGTTTAGCAAAACTCAGACAAAGTTTGTGTAATTACGATAAGTGACAACACATGCATATCATACTTGGGGGTGGAGCTGTAACCCACCCAAAAGTCACAAAGTCATTGTGTCTGAGTTCAAATGAATGAAAGCCATGCAGGCTGGATAATGAGAAAAAGCAAATAACAAACAACAGAGATTTTACGCATCCAAAAAAGTAAATGCTTAAAAGGGAAAACAGAAAACCTGAGCAACTGGGGCATTGTCATCAATAAAAGGAGCTGCAAGACTTATAAATGATGCCTCACCAACACCAACTAGCCTATACAGAACAACAAAATCATAAGGAACAAATATTAGCCAATTCCTAGATTGGATCCTTTAAGAAAAAGTAATCCGACAGACAAAGAACAAAACAAGAAACCTTAGACAGTTTCCTCTTTTTTACGAGCTCAAATTTAATGACAAGAACAGATAACATTAAAAATTAGGAGATTAACTACTTACATGCGACAGAGTGTAATGAACCAAAAACTAAAAGCAAAACCGCAACCCATAGTTGCAAGAGTCCAAAACTGTCAACCCAACTCCAATGAGGTCTAAATGGATTTACACTGCACAATAAAAGAAACGTGCAAGAATTCATTGGTAGGAAGTTAATGATAGAAATTGTAAATCTGATCGAAGGTGTGTTCTACAATATCTACATGGAAGGAAAAAAGTTAAAATTAATTTCTTTAATTCTTATTGTCCGCTAAACATGGAAACTTCGACCTACTTGGCAAAGGTCAAATAAATTCATACCAACTCCAATGTTAGCGAATTAGTTGATGGTGCAAAGATTTATAATATATGGACCCATAAAATTAAAGTTGTGTTTTGCTTTGAAACAATTTAAAGTCATACCCAAGAAGATTGGGCCACTACACTTGCGCATCAAAAGGATAAATGATCTCAAGTAAGATAGGTCAATGGCGGTCTCAAAGCCTATTCAGATTTCGGAAGATTCATTCATGGGCAAAGTATCTTCTGAAGCTTATTAAATTCAATACACAGACAAAATCAAGCTAGGGAAACCACCTACTGAAAAATAAATAAAGATTATTAGTGAAACAAACAGGATAGATATATTATCAGATGCCACCATGCTCAATTGAATGCAAGTAGACATATATATCATGCCATGTACAAGATGATAGAGAAGGTTCAATATTGAAATATATATATCATGCCCATAACAAGGTTTCGGAAGATTCATTCATGGACTGCCATATATATCATGCCCATATACATTAATCCCATAACAAGGTTCAATATTGAAATAGCTTGTCTCACCTATAAAAGCATCATAGCAAGCATAGATTTACACATTAGTATATGATAGAGAAGACTTACCACT